>NW_017098892.1:0-3291 GCF_001412225.1 Nicrophorus vespilloides
GTTTGGCTGTAATTCGTGTTCAAAGTTAAAAAAAATGCTCGAAAAAGCAGTGTTTTTACATTTCATCGATTTTCTCGAAAACTGTAATACATAGAATGAATAGAAAATATGCATATGAAAGCTGAATGTTTGTGGAATGTAGCAAGTATTCATATATTACTGTGGTTTTATCCGTTTGGCTGTAATTCGTGTTCAAAGTTAAAAAATGCTCGAAAAAGCAGTGTTTTTACATTTCATCGATTTTCTTGAAAACTGTAATACATAGAATGAAACCAAATAATGCATATGAAAGCTGAATGTTTGGGGAATGTAGCAAGTTTTCATATATTACTGTGGATTTATCCGTTTGGCTGTAATTCGCGTTCAAAGTTAAAAAAATGCTCGAAAAAGCAGTGTTTTCACATTTCATCTAAGGCTTAGATGAAACAACTTCAGTCAACTTCAATAACATTTTCATAATTCAACGGATGTCGAGTGAACCGGAGTGCAGGAAGAAGGAGAAAGAGGATGAGGATGGTAGAGACGTTTCTATTTTATATTCCTATTGTCTCTAAACGATGTTAAGACGTTATTTATTTGTGTGGCGCGATGAATGTGGAAATGTGGATCGCATCGGATTATGTAATGCTATCTTTGGGTTGCGATCTCGTCCCAGTGCATTGTTGAAGGGAATTATAATAATTAATCTGCATAAACGAACGCGATCTTATGATCACACAAACATCTAATCCGTTTCGATATGAACTTAAATATTCATTAATACGTTTCTATACGATTTCAATCACATCAGCAGCAGCAGCAGCCAAATAATAGTTTCATAAGAATTAACAATATTTTTGTATCTGTTTTGTTTTTGTCATTTGTTATAAGCAAGTATTGACAACTGATAACATTTATTGATAAAAAGAAACTTGCATAATTCATAGTACATGAATGACGAACTTAGTTATTAGTCATTAGGAAAATCTATTACAAATATCGCAATCTTTAGATATGTTTTAATATTTTGATTCAATTTATCATTGATAATTTTTCTTATATATACATACAAAGTATACAACCAAGTTGATCCTGTTTTATTGAAGGACAGAAAGTATAAGTTATGTAAGTTTGATAATTAATTGAAAATTCTAACATAAACTTTAAACGTCTTGGACACGTCATTGTATATGTCAAATGGTGAAGTAAAGTTTACATATTAAATTCCATGTTTATTGATTGTATGTATCATGATTAAAATTGCGTGATGTCAAAATCGTTTCAGTCGGATTTCAATTGAGAAGGAATGGATTTTCTCGTTTCCTAGATGATTGGTAACATTCCTGTTAGAATTGAGAAGATGGGATGCGTGAATGAAATATTCATAGGGTGTTCATTTATGTGCTTTCTTCTTGTTATTCTTCGCGTTGTCGTGTGGTCCTCGTCGTAGTCGTCGTCGTCGTCTTCATTTTCTCATCGTTGCGTCTCCGTAATTTATCTTGTCACAAGTCTCACACCAGTTGAGCGATATCTCATTTATCAAGCGAACCCAATCACTCAGACTTCACAGTCCATCGGTTCGACTGTTTCTAACATCAATCAAGAGAGCCACGCACACGCGGTGCGGTAACAAGAACGGTCACCTCTGACCCATCTTCGTCCCATGGTGGAATCGGTCCATCGCAACCACAACCACCACCATCATCATCATCATCATCAACCGGACACCCCATGCGACTTGAAATATGATAGGCGAGTGAGAAAAAATTATATATTAAAAATTCCTCGAGTGGCGTGCGCGTTATTGTCCAATCCAATGTTGTCCAATCATGTCAAACACACACCCATATTTGCTCCTCTCTCTTTAAAAATCTCTCAAGAAGAGTAACATTGATGGTAGTAGATGTAGTAGAAAGAGCAGAGCCGCGAAAACAATGCCACGATGATGATGCAACATCGCTTTTCCACTGAAGAGCGTCTTCTCCGGGGGTGGCCACCTCCAACGATGACTCTCCAACTGCCACAAACCAAACAAGTTCAAGTTCGAAGAGATGCGGCGATAATAGCAAATAGAATTGAGCCAATTCGAGGATGATGATGATGACTGTGACCGCGACGACGACGCCATTGAGGGTCCTCCAACTACCACTTCACAAGACATGCTCGTCATAGCTCTGCGAGGAAACAATACAACTTTGAACAAACAATAATAACACCAAACAAATAAATAAACAAACAATATGAAAAAGAAAAAAATGTGCTCCATCCGTCCACCAATTAATTACGATTCCCTTGCTCCAAGCAAATTCCAAACTGATTCTATTCTCGCACTTCACTTCTTTCGACATTCTTCAATCCCTTCGAAACAACAGCTGCTACTATTAAGCACTCAACACGAAGAGCACTAGAAGTATATTATAAAAATAGATGTTATTACTAGCACCTCTTCATTTTTTCAATAATATAACATGTACCAGTTTCACTCAGGTGGAATTATCTTGTTTCAATCAGCAACATTTCTTTCTAATAATAAATTAAAATTCTGTGCATTAATTTAGTTACTTGTTTTAATATACTTATTAAATGTTCAGTATTTCGTGTTTTTTTTTTCTCTCTTCTTCCTTTGCTCCAATTGTCGAATAACATGTCATAATCTTCGATGTTGCATTGTTTCACATTATAACATAAACTTTAGACATCTTGGACACGTGATTGAATGTCAAATGGTTAAATAAAGTTTACATATTAAATTCCATGTTTATTGATATTACGTATCATGAGTTCTCAAGTGGAATTATCTTATTTCAATCAGCAACATTTCTTTCAAATAATAAATTAAAATTTTGTGCACTAATTTAGTTACTTGTTTAAATATATTTGTTAAATGTTCAGTATTTCGTGTTTTTTTTCTCTTCTCCCTCTGCTCCAATTGTCGAATAACATGTCATAATCTTCGATGTTGCATTGTTTCACATTATAACATAAACTTTAGACGTCTTGGACACGTGATTGAATGTCAAATGGTTAAGTAAAGTTTACATATTAAATTCCATGTTTATTGATATTACGTATCATGAGTTCTCAAGTGGAATTATCTTGTTTCAATCAGCAACATTTCTTTCTAATAATAAATTAAAATTTTGTGCACTAATTTAGTTACTTGTTTTAATATACTTGTTAAATGTTCAGTATTTCGTGTTTCTTTTCTCTCTTCTCTTTCTGCTCCAATTGTCGAATAACATGTCATAATCTTCGATGTTGCATTGTTACACATTATAACATAAACTTTAGACGTCTTGGACACGTGATTGA
>NW_017098893.1:0-5229 GCF_001412225.1 Nicrophorus vespilloides
AAATGTAACGTCCTTAAGATTTTAAGGCGCCGGGAATATATAAGAAGTGGGGCCATTTCGAATTATTGTAAATTATCGAGAGATATAGGCAAAACTAAAAGAAATATAATTTATATTTGTGCAGAATATGAACTATAATATAGATTATATCACAGTAACCCGGAGCGCCGAGAAAATTCTTCTTTATTAACATAAAGTTCGCTCTGAGATAGATCAATGTTTTTGGAGCTCCGCGGAATAATTCTGATATATTAAGGACGCTAAAGCTGAAAAATTTAGGAAATCGTGGCTTATGATAAAACCGCATTTAGATATCAGGTGAATCAGCTTTGATTCACTCGTTAAAAATGGCGTTCCAAAATAATAGCACTCAATAGCAATTCGATATTAACAGATAGTGATTGCTTTCAAGGGTGCCCTTGATTGTATTGGACAAGGTGTTGGTTGGTGCGGATTTTGAGGCGAGTACCAGATCCAGGACACTAAATGACAGATGAGATATATAACCAGTATGAACCCAAGTCTATGACGAAGGCTAGATCTTGTCCAATTCTGTTTACCTGTTGTCCCTTCCATACCACTTAAATAAAACGCAACTTGCCTTCATTATGGAAGACGTTAAAGCATGAAGTTGAGATGTTTACTCCAGTAGAAATAATGTCACTTCCTAAATTTCTGACTGCGTTCAATAAGTCGTGGAGCGATCTAGCGTTCCAACTAAGTGTTGTTTCCAACTACTACAGGTGCATACTATCAAGAGCAATGACCGATAAGAACATTCCTTCATATTTTCAACCTGGGAACCAAGATGCAGAATAGGCAAAATCCGCAAAGAAACAGTGACCTGAAACAAAGCTTCTTATCAAACCATGCCCTACTCTCCGACTAGAACTCCCACTCCAAGTTGCTTAGTTAATTTTATACATAGAATAAGTATTCCTAATTATTCTTAGAAGTATCGTTAAGGGAAGAACTACATATTATTAGTTGAGACAATAAAGCAAACTGTTTAACGAAATAAGAAAAAAAGAAAAAACACAACTAAAAACTCGTTGAATTTGTTATTTACAAACCCTAAGACTCCGAAGAAGGCAACCAAAGAAAATTTTCCACAGCGACCCCATTTTCCATCTGTTGTATTCTGGAGTTGATTGTAATATCATAGCTTCACAAGCATCACATCATCTGATTTACTTCGGTCAGTTTGTCAATGTTAGGAAACCAAACTTTACTTCGGAGTAGCTGTTTTATCCTTACTATTCATATGACCCCAATATATGAGCTAGTTAAATTGTTCCTATTTGTAGTGTTTTGGGTATTTCCCATTTTCAGGTTCCATGGATTTGAGGACATCTATTAATATCTGAAGCTTTTGGTAGGCTGGTGTTTATAACAAAGTTAATGTATTATTCTACTTGGTCTGTGTTTTCCTGTTTCTTGTTCCAAGTTCCAAGTTGGTGTTAAATGCGTTAAGGTTTATTATGTATAATTCAACAAAATCAAATTAATTAATTAATTTTTTTTGTTAATAAATAATAACAATTAATAATATTGTAGACATTTTCGATATAGTCGGGATTATGGTGGTCAGGATTTTGATACAGTCGGGATTTTGAACGTCAGGATTAGGTTAGCAACGTCTTGGACATGTTGCTATAGAATGAATGCTGGCTTAAATACAAATATGCACCTTGAAAGAATGCATAAAACTATGAAATATTTATATTTAAATGGGAAGAATACCAAAAGGCTAGATATTTGTATTCATTCGATTATGAAATATGTCCAAGACAAATTGTTTGACATGATCATTATGTTTAACAAAGGAAAAATAACTTCTAAAATCAAAATTTTGAGATCGGAGCACAAAGCTAGCGAAGATATGGATTTATCATTGGTGATAGTTGATGAATCAGGGGAATTCAATGTTTGTTCCAAATCAAATAAAATATATGTCATTCGGGACAATAACAGCTCTTGCAGTTGCTAATTAATTTGCACTACATGCATTCACAAATATTCTTACATTTGCATTGATTATGCAATTGAATGGAATATGTGCAAGAATATAAGTTTGTAAGTTTTCATAATTTAGATGACTTCAACTGGGAAACACTAGAAGAAATAGACACTAGAAGGTTACAAAAAGAATGGTGATTTAAAAATTAATAAACAAATAGAGTCTTCTAGATTAAGAATGAAATTGCAAAGAAAAGTTTGGTATTTAAGAAATATAAATAAAAAAAATACTATATATTCTTCTCAAATATTTTTAAGTTACCATCAGAATCAACACTTACGAGATTCAAACAGCACATTTCTGAAAAGAGTGAAATTGAAGATAGACTAGTTACGTTAATTTTAGATGAAATGACAATCATTCCTCATTTGGACCATCAGTCTAAAAGAGATATGATTATAGGATTGAAGATGATGGCTATGAATGCTCAAGCAGAATAGCAGATCATGTTGAAGTATTTACGGGAAGTGGAAATTTCTTGTAAGTTATAGTTTTATTCAAAGTACAACTAAATCCTCCACTATAGTACGTTTCATATTTTAAGTTCTGTTTATTATTATTTTTTAAGTATTCCTATCAAAATTCATTCTCATGACTCATTCTTCTTTCAGATAGATATATTTATGTATATATCATATACCTTATTCCGCATCGGCATCCTCGTAATTGCCAACGGGCGCCGCTACCACCTTCAATTCAACGTCAGGCGCATTCGATGTCTATGCCTCTTGAGTCGTACGCCCTCTTCCTCAAGATTCCAGTGGTGGCGGGAAGACAATGGGGATGGCCGCATTTAGCCGTTTCTGAGAAGCAGCTCTTTGTATCACTTGCTGATCCTGTACAGAATAATAAGTGATTCCTCCTGGCGGTTGGAATATCTCAGTTGGTTGACTCTCATAAATTTAGTTTACTCACCACTGGATCGAAGGGTTGATTATTTTCTTGATATGGTGCCTGTTGAGTTGCGAATTGGGACTGACACTGAACGTAGTTAATGATCTGTGGGGTTTGTTGCGGGATGAAGAGAGGCGGAGCGGCTTGCAAGAACTGCGGCGGAGCTTGAGCAAATGCAGCGCCGAATTGAGAAAGCAGGGATGTGGTCCTAACGAGGACTAATGGTGGCAAAGCAGGCAGAGGAACTGCGGGCATCTGGGCGGGAGGATGTTGCAGCAGGGGTTGCTGTCGTGACTGCTGAGCATTCGGTTGGTCTTGGGTTTGACCGTACTCGACATTTACAAAATATCCATCTTGCTGGTCGAACGGTAACGGATTCGCCGACTCTGGCAATGACCCTTGTCTGGAGCTGTACGTCTTACATCCGCCCTTGGGCATTCATTGCACACGTGGTGGCATGTTGCCTTGCCTGTTACCAGCGTATTGCTTATTAAAACAATTCTTACCGTACACCTGCTCTTGCACATTCAGTTTTCCAATTTCATTTTCTATCTCATGTGCCGAACGTTTGTTGCCATTGTTCTGGCTATGCGTAAATTGACGAGATTTGGTAAAACCCTGAATATTTGATATCCCTATTTGGTTTGATAACTCTTCCAGTGTCAATTGTATTACAATTATTATTATTCTGTGTATCGTTCTGTGATGAATGGTGAAATGGTGGATGTTGACGGCTCCAGTTTTTCTTAGGAGTAAATTGTCTATTTTTATGCACCATCGATTGGCGCGGTGTCGAAGTGTCCTGCTTGCTTATCGAAGTCCTGTAAATTAAAGAAATTAAACAGAGTGTTTTAGTGTTTGCTTTCTCTTCGGCAATTTGTTATAATAGCGGACTCGTTCTAGACTTTCTAGTGGGTTTCTTCGTGTTGACCGATGTAGCCAGTTTGCTGTACGCAAATTTGTCTTCCCAGTTGCGAGTATACTTGTTAGCACTTCGTCAGCACGCAAGCACGAACGTCGATAATTATATAAATAGGAAGTTACATCAATTAATGTTACCCATGATACATCCTCCTAGCTCTTGGAGGTCCCTTTTCAATCCTGATATCATAACCATAGAAGGAAATTAATTCAGACTTGCTCTTAGGCATCTGCTCATTGTCATTAAATGTTTCGTGGTTCCACTTCTCCTCAGTCCACATCATCTTTTTGCTATTCTTGTCTTCCTTAACTTCACCCTTAACAGCATCAGTTTCGCTGAAATTCAATAATAATAATCTCAAACGTTTCATGAATACATTTCATAACTTACATATCATCTATTGTTCTGTAATCATGCTCATAGAAAGTTCCTCTTTTAGGGATATATTGTGGATTCTTCTTGTCGTCATAATTATCAACCTTCTTGGCTAGGACACTGTACTGTCCGTCATCCTTTTTCCTTTCTAATATAATACTGCCAACATCACTTCCACTGTGGTCTAAGTGTGTTAACAATTTATATGCTTCATGTTTAACATCACTATCTGTATTGTCATATTCTAATTGGTTTGTTGATGACTTCTTAATAGTTTCAGCTTCCATCACTTCCATACATTCCTGCAATTCAATGAATTCAAGTAAAATGATTTGTAAATAAATGAATGTTTTAAAATTGTAGAATACTCTTACTTGGACTGGTTTTTCCTTGACTTGATTTCGTTGACTTATTCATAGTAAACTTTAACAATAAGAAATAATCTAAAATACAATTAGATTATTAATTGTTGCTATAAGTTCCGAAAACCGTTAATGAGAAAAAGCGTTTTCCGTTAATAACTCAAGAACCCCTTAAGATAATTACAGTGGCGACAACTCGTATGAAAGTAGAATAATTCGTCTTTCCAACAAGCCTACAAACTTGTTAGTACTTTCATAGAGTCTCTTGTTACGAGTTGTAGAAATTGAAAAAAAAAATAATTGTATTGATTAGAAAAAAAAAGGTTTTTCTTTAATAACTCGAGAACCCCGAAAGATAATTACATTGTCGACAACTCGTATGAAAGTAGAATGATTCGTCTTTCCAACAAGTCTACAAACATCTGCGTGCTTTTATCGAGTCGCATGCTACGAGCTGTAGAAATTAAAAAAAAATTGAATTAATTACAAAAAGGGTTTTTCGTTAATAACTCAAGAACCCCTTAAGATAATTACATCGTCGACAACTACTATGAAAGTAGAATGACTCGTCTTTCCAACAAGTCTACAAATATCTACATACTTTTATCGAGTTGCTTGCTACGAGCTGTAGAAATAAAAAAAAAATTAATTGAATT
>NW_017098894.1:0-2608 GCF_001412225.1 Nicrophorus vespilloides
CTTATTTATATAAATAAAAAAATATGATTTTCAGTATTATTTTTTTGTCAATCATAATTTAGTTTGTTTTGAAATTTCTGAATAGGATTATAATGAATCCGGACTAACCGAAACTATATAACTTTCGTTACGCAACTTCATTATAAATGCATGTATTTTTGTTATTTGGTGTTCTTCGAGGAACATGAAATGATAATAGTTTTGATTATGCAACTGTAATTATTGCATTTGTTTTGTGTTGGAAGCTTTGGTGTTCCTCGAGTATTACTACTAGGTCTTATCAATAAATTTAACTATAATAACGTTGTTCCAATTGTGTCATTACCTTGCATAGTCCGGGTAATTGCAGTATACCGGACTGTTCGAAACCAGACTAATCGAGAAAGTAAATAAACCGTACTTATTTATATAAATAAAAAAATATGATTTTCAGTATTATTTTTTTATCAATCAAAATTTAGTTTGTTTTGAAATTTCTGAATAGGACTATAATGAATCCGGACTAACCAAAGCCGGATAAATTTCGTTACGCAACTTGATTATAATTGCATGTGTTTTTGTTATTTGGTGTTCCTCGAGGAACATGAAATGCTAATAGTTTTGATTATGCAACTATAATTATTGCATGTGTTTTGTGTCGGAAGCTTTGGTGTTCCTCGAGTATTACTACTAGGTCTTATCAATAAATCTAACTATAATAACTTTATTCCAATTGCGGCATTACCTCACATAATCCGTGTAATTGCAGTATCCCGGACTGTTCGAAACCAGACTAATCGAAAAAGTAAATATGATTTTAAGTATTATATTTTTATCAATCAAAATTTATAAAATCAATTACAAATTTTAAAGTGTTAATATTAATTTCAGAAAAAAAAAATTAATGTATTTTTTTACTAATTATCAAGAGATGGTTAAGAAAATAGAAATTACCAAATTTTTACAAAATTTCCAATTAAAAAATTACCGTTGAAACGATCAGATCAGATCAGAAAAGAAAAGAAGGAAAGAGTAAATGAAACATAATTATATAATGTAGTATTCTCCAAGTTGTTACTTTTTTATATAAATAAATGGAATGTATTTTTTTAACCAAATAAAGTGAAACAGGTACGTAAGAGTTACGCAATTTACTCTTCGTAATCATATAAAAAAAAATGCTTGAATCTTTCTTCCTTGTAAAGTTCACTTTTTATTTATTACTATCTTCTCAATTACACTTATAATTTATTAGTAAATAAACTAAAAACATATAAATGTTAAAATATAATTTATTCGTTTACTAATTGTTAATTTGGTACAAAAGTCTAACGACCAAAATTTCAATCATGAAAATATACAAATATTGATAATGATATTTCAATTCAATTTTTGTCCTTCAAATTTACAAATCACACGATAAATAATGACTCTTAATTATTAACGTTTCAATTAGAATGCACAATTTCACCTATCACTTTCTCGTTTACTCTTTCATCTTTCAATTTACAAACAACAATCTAATGCAACAATTATTTGTTTCAATACATTTACTAATCAACAATGTTATTTGTTTGAAACACTTTTATAATTAGAGATTAATAAAATAAGATAATTAACAATATTTATCAATAGTTTAAAGAAAACTTGAGAACATTTCGTCAATAGTTTAACATCAATAAACTAATTTATATTTTTTTATTTTATGTTACATTATCAACTTTTTATAACTTATTAATGTACATAACAAAACCTTGCATAGTGCAGCTTCCATCAGTCCGATTTCAAACAAGCAGGGATATAATCCGCACTATTCGAAATATTATTATACAACATATTTGTATAATAAATAAAATATATACATTTCCTTGGAAAATTGTGCGTTCATGATTACATAAATAATTTGTCTTTAATATTCCGTAATAGATTTTGTGTTATAGCCAACCTTGGTATGTCAACGTCTTGTCACCAGTACAATTAAATTAAATTAACTGTACTCATGAAGCAGACGGAATTATTGTTACATGATTGCTGTCGCTCAACAGCCTCAAGAAAAACAGGAAAATCGTTTCGACAAGCGATGGTAAGTTTAGATTAAAAAAAGAAGAAACAATTTCTTGGTTTGTTTTGTACATTCGACTCGGACAATAACATAAACTCATGAATAATGAAAATATGAGAAAACTAATTTGTTGTCTGTTTCTTTTTTCTTTATTTAAGTCAAGTTTATCAGGGATCTACATAAATGTGAACAACTTTATAAATAAAATTCAGGTTATTGGTTCCGAACTGTTTGGAACCGGACTAATCGAATAACTAAATACATACAATAATTAAAAAGCACAAAAAGAGTCTTGACATGTATAAAACAAGAAAAAACGATCATTTATGTATAAAAAAAATGTTTTGTTACCAATTTTTAAGATATTATTTTTATTTTTCTCAATTAAAATTTAGTCAGTTACGAAATAGCGATATAGTCTATAGCAGCGTTTTCCAAACTGTGAGGCGCGCCTCCCTGGGGAGTCTAAGGTGTGCTCTTATCCATATTGCTGTAATACGCGTTCAAAGTTAAAAAATTGAAATTATAACGTTCGAAAAAGCAGTGTTTTCACATTTCATTGATTTA
>NW_017098895.1:0-3177 GCF_001412225.1 Nicrophorus vespilloides
TCTTCACTTTTTTTTCCCTTTAGAATATAATCAGTGCTATGATGGACTTTGCTATTTTTTTGTACAATTCCTGATATCCAGAAATGCAATTCTGAAGTCGCGTTGAAACTTGAATGCTCGTTCAGAATTATCATCTTTTTCGATGAAATGGTTTGCCAATTTGGTCAAAACGTTCAAAATGGCCTAAAATAGTTATTTAAAAAAATGCTTCTTGAAATAAAAACCGCATAACTTCAAAACCGCATAAAAAGAGGACCGAGTGTATATAACTTAAATTTAAAAAATCGTTCATTGAAATAAAAACCGCATAACTTCAAAACCGCATAAAAAGAGGACCGAGTGTATTTACGAAAATCGTTGTAATCAAAATCGTTGTTGTCAAAATTCAAACAATTTTCTAACAAAGTTAAAATCGTCTTGACGCAACTGTCAAAGACCATGTGCGTTTTATTTATTATTATTAGTAAACCGTATCGATTTGTTAGAGTGAAAATGAAGACGTAAACAGATAATGGTTGTAACTCATTGGCATTCCTCGCGGTCCGTCAGGAGACAGCAATCTACACGATTTATTTTTGTACCAAGAAAAAAACAAACGAAAAACCAAACACAAATATCAATCGATCCGTTCGCTGTTGTTTGTTTCGATTCGATTTGCATTGCAATGTGTGTCCACCCCGTCGCACCGAGCATAAACAATCAATATTATGTATGTTTATTATCGAAGATACTCGTACGTCTGCTTTTATAACGTTCTCGTACGTGTCTGCATTACCCAACGACTACAACTCACTTGTTTATTATATTTATGAAAGCTAATTTTCTACTGTCCATATTTTATACGTAATAAATCCAATTAATTTTAAAAATATTTAATTATTTTTATAATATAACAATTTGGTACTTATTACGTGTTAAGAATGTTCTGTAATTTTTACATGAATGATCTTATGATACACGTCGCTATTTTTTTTAGTCGCATTTTTTTAAATTTGATAATTATGTAGTGTAGATCAGCGTTTCTCAACCTTTTTGCAACGTGACACAATTTGTTTGTAGTTATACTGCAATTCAATTGTTAACAGTTTTTAAAAAGATTTGACATTAGGTGACAGCTGTCACTGCGCGACCTATTAACGTGTAGACTATAAAATGTTATTACCAAAAGGATATGTTTTTTCTCTCTAAATGTAAATGAATCACTCGATGAATGGGATCTTCATTAACTATATATTTTTTATTTGCCTAGTTATTTTATTGAGCGAAATTAAAATAATTGGAACATATACTAGGAAACTTGATCGTATGTAATGCATTTGCACGACGAGCAACGGGACAATGAACAGAATCAGTCTAGAATAAGCCATTAATTTACAATGTTTCCTTGACGCGAAGCACATGAGTGGTCCGTTTTAATCGTTATGTAATTAAATTAATAAACGATAATTAGTATTTGTGAGGACTGAAATTAAGACGGACTTACGATCTCGAAACGATGTTTATCAGCTGCTCCGTGCGTTTAGCATCAATGAGAGCTCATTAAGACCGTTTCGGATCAATCAGAAGAGGCTGAATGATCGAATCCAATCATGATCGAGGCGAGGCGGTTTCAGCGAGCAGAGGTAACCCGAATCGTAATCCTATAATTGAGATCTGATTAATTTCGATATGTAATTGTTGTGATTATTATTTTTTCCTTAATTGCACGCTAAGAACATCTGAAACGGTTGTTATCCTACAGTCGATTTCGTAATGACAATAATTAGTTAATTCGTTGATGGTTTTCTAAATTGATAGAGAGATTACGGAAGATTTCGAGCAGTTAGAGAAGACCGCCTTGATTTACTTGATATTTTTGTTTTGTTTCTGGTCGATTCTCATCTGTTTTTATGGTTTGTTGACTAGATTGCATTGTACGATGACATCTACGGGTTTTTTTTTCTCTGTATTTTTGCAAATTACTTTACCCCAAATTCGAGCGAAACTCGAAAAGCGCGAACTTTCCCTGATCCGCTTCCATCGCTCATAATTAATATGGATTTGCCGGAGTCGAGATCAAAGTCGCAGATTCGGTTTTTAGTATGGGCACACCCAGATTTTCGGGCCTTTCTATCTCCTAGATTACCTGCAATTACCGGTAATGCGCGCTCTTACAATACATTATATTAAAATCGCTCTCGAGATACCTCCATTATCTGCCTTTTATTCTCATTCGTTACAGTTTTATTTTACTTCGTTGCCTTTTGCGTTCTCTGTGTGTACGTGTGCATGTTTTCGAATGTCCGTACAGTTTCTATTGAAATGCTTAGAAAGTGTGATTCCGGGAAGAATCTTCTTTCGACGAGATTCGAAATTTAAAAAATTAAAATGGCTGTACCGGAAGTGCGGGTTTCTTGGCGGTAGGTAGGATAGCATAGGTAGGTAGGCAGCCGTGACCTTTGATGGAAAATGGTATGCTCTCATAATCTGGAGGTCTCGCTTGATCGGCTCGGATCGCGTAAGCGACATGGTCGATAAGCAGATGATGCACGAGGTGGAGAGGACGACTTACACAATATATCATCTTTCATCTCTCTCGCACATATATACGTACTTGTAAATATAGAAAATCGATAGAAAAGGAAGAGAGCGCGGCGCGGCAGGAAGGAAAATAATGATGGAACGATTCCTTGCTTGAATTGAACTGGGCGAGCGGAAACCAAAAAAAAAAAGAAATTGTAATAACAATTTCCAAAGAGATTTACGTTTCAGCGCTCTTCGACTATCAACAGATAATACACGTCTTTACTATACTTTTTGTCGTATTCTCTGGAATAAGAACGAATCGCTTCTAAACCGCGACAAAAAAATAATACTCGGATTACCAGATGAATCCACGATAAAAACCAGGAAAAGGCATGTCGGAATAATTGGAATCAATGCGGTCACTATTTATGATCAGTGTTTTCAAATTATAGTACTCTTTTTTTAATATATTTGTAGAAAGTTTCTACATGATCTAATTCATAGTTATTGTATCTAATTTATGTTAACTTTTATGTTGGTTTAGGTTAGTTTACGTTAGTTTACGTTAGTTTAGTTAGTTTACGTTAGTTTACGTTAGTTTACGTTAGTTTACGTTAGTTTACGTTAGTTTACGTTAGTTTACGTTAGTTTAGTCTAGTTTACGTTAGTTTA
>NW_017098896.1:0-21247 GCF_001412225.1 Nicrophorus vespilloides
TAGTTATTTAATTCTATCTTTATCTCAAATTGTAATTTTTATACTATTAAGTGCGTCTTTATATTTGTTCATATTACTCGATAAATACAAACATCATTATAATGATTGAGCATTCAAATTAAAGCTAAAATTATACAGTTTAAAATGAGTATAATTAGATAGTTGTGTCTTGTGTACTTTTCTTGTAATCTGCTTTTAAAAATTGTACTTATTTAAACTAATATTAAAAGTGAATTGGGTTGCCTATGTATATATTCCGTATATTTTATTAAATTTATAACATAAGTAATATTTAAAGAATCAATTTTAGATTGTCAAGAACATTAATTGCACTACAAAATCAATTAGAAAAATAAAGAAATAGTTATTTAATTCTATCTTTATCTCAAATTGTAATTTTTCTACTATAAAGTGCGTCTTTATATTTGTTCATATTACTCGATAAATACAAACAGCATAATAATGATTGAGCATTCAAATTAAAGCTAAAATTAGACAGTTTAAAATGAGTATAATTATATAGTTGTGTCTTGTGTAGTTTTCTTGTAATCTGCTCTCAAAATTGTACTTATTTAAACTAATATTAAAAGTGAATTGGGTTGCCTATGTATATATTCCGTATATTTTATTAAATTTATTACATAAGTAATATTTAAAGAATCAATTCTAGATTGTCAAGAACATTAATTGCACTACAAAATCAATTAGAAAAATAAAGAAATAGTTATTTAATTCTATCTTTATCTCAAATTGTAATTTTTCTACTATCAAGTGCGTCTTTATATTTAATCATATTACTCGATAAATACAAACAGCATAATAATGATTGAGCATTCAAATTAAAGCTAAAATTATACAGTTTAAAATGAGTATAATTAAATAGTTGTGTCTTGTGTACTTTTCTTGTAATCTGCTCTCAAAATTGTACTTATTTAAACTAATATTTAAAGTGAATTGGGGTGCCTATGTATATATTCCGTATATTTTATTAAATTTATTACATAAATAATATTTAAAGAATCAATTCTAGATTGTCAAGAACATTAATTGCACTACAAAATCAATTAGAAAAATAAAGAAATAGTTATTTAATTCTATCTTTATCTCAAATTGTAATTTTTATACTATAAAGTGCGTCTTTATATTTGTTCATATTACTCGATAAATACAAACATCATAATAATGGTTGAGCATTCAAATTAAAGCTAAAATTATACAGTTTAAAATGAGTATAATAAGATAGTTGTGTCTTGTGTACTTTTCTTGTAATCTGCTTTCAAAATTGTACTTATTTAAACTAATATTTAAAGTAAATTGGGTTGCCTATTCAGTATATTTTATTAAATTTATTACATAAGTAATATTTAAAGAATCAATTTTAGATTGTCAAGAACATTAATTGCACTACAAAATCAATTAGAAAAATAAAGAAATAGTTATTTAATTATATCTTTATCTCAAATTGTAATTTTTATACTATAAAGTGCGTCTTTATATTTAATCATATTACTCGATAAATACAAACAGCATAATAATGATTGAGCATTCAAATTAAAGCTAAAATTATACAGTTTAAAATGAGTATAATTAGATAGTTGTGTCTTGTGTACTTTTCTTGTAATCTGCTCTCAAAATTATACTTATTTAAATTAACATTTAAAGTAAATTGGGAAATCTACAATGAGCGCTTTGTGCAATTATATAAGAAAATCATAGATGGTGCAACATGAAGAGATGTTTTGATTTTGACAGAACCAAAACAAATAAACAGCTGTTCCGTTCCGCAAGATCATTCCTTCAAACATTCTCAATAAGATTCCCATTGAATCTAAGATGAACGAGGAAATCGATGAGAGCGAATTCTACCATCAGGATTTCACCACCGCTTCCAAATGGGAGTTGTTCATTGCCAGGATCGAGGAGATAATCCACGATTGGAAATCGACAAGCACAAAAGGTTAGAGATATACCTTTTGTTTTTTTATGTTTTGAAATTTGTTTGCTTCAGTTCATTTGTTTTTTAGATGGACGCAAATTACTGCGGCTCGGAAGTTTTGAGAGTCAGTGCGAGATCTTACCGTTTGCTGATGTCGATTTCTCCTTGACTTATTACAAGAAGGATGGTGTGTGCGAAGATGAGCAGAAACCGAAGAATCCTATCGAGAATGGTTTCGATTTCGAACTGGATGAAGGTGTCAACAGTCATGGTGATTACTGTTTGTCGTTGTGGTATGGATTGGAAGAGTACATAGTGCTGAGTCCTTTGAATAGTAACTCGCTGGTGTCGGAGAGTGAGATCAAAATACTGCTGAGCTCTCTGAATGCGGTTGTTGGGAATGTCAACTGCGATCTGCCTCTGTTCGTGCAGATCAGGGAGAAGTGGCAGAGGTGTTATTTGGGAGTGTTCGAGGGGAACGGAACGAGGACCAATTTCGAGATGGTGCATCTGAGGAAGGGACCGCAGCACTGTCAGTATTTGACAGGACTCGTGGATCTGTTTAAAACAAAACTGATGTCTCCGTTGCCACTTGATCCGATAATAGTGTCAGTGCAGACGACGTATCAACTGACGGACTTCGGGAATTACGTTTGGAGACAGGACATCACCGACAACGAGATCGAAAACTGCACCAACTCAATCTTGATGTTACCGTTGGGCGTCACAGTTGATCCTATTGCTAGTATAAACCTGAAAGCCACTTGGAACGATGTCCCGGAGATGATGATTGTCGACTCGGAGAACTACAGCAACTTCGATCCAACGCAAGCGGAGAAATGGTCGGTCTCGGTGGACATCACAGATCAACCAATCTGTTTGCTCAGCGATTGCTTGACGGACTTTCTGCACGTTCTGGGCAACGCGAGCACAATCTACGATTGCCTAGGCGATTACGCGCAACCACCCGAAACCTCGAACCCTCTGGATCTGTTGACCGAACCCAAAGTGCCTACAATCAGCAGCGTTTTGAAGAGGGCTGCAAGGAATTCCAGCAGGAAGACTCGCAAAGGTGTCGCTCCGCTCTCTGAAGAAGTCCTTGTACCGATGCTGTATTTCCTCTTCCCTGATGCCGAGGAGGACAGCCACAACGTTTATTCAGATCCTCTTAAGAAAGACGAAGGAAATAACGAATACGTAAGTTAATTGGGAATAGTTTGCATAACAATTTGAATTTGGTGTATACTTGGTCACATACCTTAACACAGCGTTTTTCAAACGCGTAATTATGAAAAATTTCTTAATAACGATCACAATAGATATAAAAACCAAAGTTTATAGTAAAACCAATTCGAAAATTTCACTACTTTTACAAACAAAAATATTTTCTTCTTTACTAAGGATGTGGCTTCAAAGTACGAGGACATGTTTAAAGGATTCAAGACGTGCAGAATGGATTCTTTGGTCTGGAGGTTGAGCATCGTCTTATCCCAAGCTCTGCATTCTCTCGGTGCAAACAGAGCGTTCGCTCACATTTGGTTCGAATTTGTCCAAGAGATGCGGTACAGATGGGAGAAGAGCATCATGATTCCAGGGTAAGAATACAATTTATAGCATTCTTTATTTATTCACTGAAATTGAAACATTTGGCCCCAATTTTACCCAAATTTGATTTCCTAAAATGAGAATAAAAACGGGAATTGAAGTTTAGAAAAGGTCTTGAAACGAAAACACGATTGTATTAAGTTATTCACAGAATTTAAAAATATATATTTTATGTAAAAAAATATATATAAATACAATAGAATACATATTTTTTTTTGTTCGGAATTTTCATTATATCGAAATGTATAAATCTTAGCTGGGGAAATATATATTAGTTTATACAAAATCACTAACGTATGTACAAATACGAGTAAGGAAATCCCATACAAATGTGTACGTATGCAAATTTGTGTCATGTAGAAATCCTTGCGTAACGTAACACTAAAATAATAATAATAATAATTAATAGATTAGAACACAAAGTGAATGATATATATATAAAAAAAAAGTTCAGACTCGGGTGCGACTTTGCAAGATGCAAGAATTAAAAATAATTATAAAGAAGGATCTGTCAACCCGGATATTCGTTTAATTATCCTTACACTAATTGGGGAAAAAAAGGACGATTTATGCATTTTCCTGTGTCAGTTCGCAATCCAAACCTATAATTGCACGAAGTTTGTTTTCTCAACGTTTTCTTTGGTTGGGGAAAAGGTTGAGAAACGCAGCAGATCGATTGCACGTTCACCCATACAAAATATAAGAAATCATTCTCGCTGTATTATATTAAAAATAGTAATAATAGTAATAGAAACCCGTGTCCACTGTATCCGAAATATCTTCAATGATTCGCGTTTTGATTTCGTTCAAGTGTGTGTTTTTGAGCGTAATAACGGGATAGCCGGAGCGGAAACAAAAACGGAAGATATAATTATAATAATAATAATAATAAATTACTAATGCGTAGTAAGTGAATGGAATGATTCCAGCTGAAGTAGTGGAATTAAGCCATTTGATTTTATATTGCAGATTTAATCAGACAATTTTTTGTCGTATTAAATTGTACCTTGGATTCATGTAACATCAAGAATATTTTTGCAGTAACATAACTTTGAATTGTAAACGTCGTTATGTTATTGATTGGTGTTCTTTAGATGTTATATGTATTCTAGATAGTAGTCTATAAACTAAGATACTAAAAATATTCTTTGATATAATAGAAGTATTTACAAATCGCTAAATTTGATGTGATCGAAAATGTTGTTGTTTTCCTTCGGATTTGCGTTCGTCGTTCATGTTCATTTGTGTTGTGTTTGATTACCAATTGCATTTTTTACATTTCTGTAATTCTCATAACGGAACGAGACCGTTCCTCGTCGTCGGGTTTCGAGCCATGTAGATGTCCATGTCGTGATCGGTCCAGTTGTCCGAGTTGTCGCAGTAGTTGTTCAGGGTGTGCGTCGAACCGGCCGTGCTGTACCTGCTGCTCGGGCGGTTGTGGTGATCACGGTGGTCCCTGGACCTGGACCTCGGCCTGGAACGACGGGTCGACGACGTTACTGAGTGCGTGGGCGGCGGTGCGTGGTGGTGCGGGACGAGGTGGTGCTGGGGGCCGCCGACCCGCGACAAGCGGTCCGACTGCATGGCCAACGACTGACGGGACTGACGCAAATCTGCAAACGATCACCAATTTCCTCTATGCAATCTCAAAAACACTGACCAACCATTTACTACATCCCATGACCCATGACCATAAAACCCGTGACCCCCCCCCCTCATCGTGTTATTTGTACAGTTAGAAAGAAGCGAACATCTGAAAAGCGGGCGAAGCGCACCTTCTGATCGTCGTCGTCGTTGTTGTTGTGGTTTGGTGGTGTAGTGTGATTGTTGTTGTTGTTAGACATACATTGGTTATTGTACACATTTTAGTCATTCAACATTGAAGCATTTACAATAATCATAATAGCAGGAAAATCGCAGTAGTCACAAATATGACATTAGAATATCAATTGTTTTATATGATTTGTGTGGTTACTTAGGAATGATATAATGTCTACTATTAGACTCTTCTGAAAGCCTATATATTTAGCTGTAATTAGTGTAATGTGTAAGTTGTGACTGAGAAAAATGGAAAATGAAATGTGAAGACATTCAATTTACTCATGATTTAAGTGTTGATGATCAAATTTAGTATTGTGGTACACCTTTTATTTTCCTTATTAGGAAGCTAGACAGTTGATGATGCTAGTCGATGCAGCAACATCTTCGGAAGCGACTTACGTAATTATCAAAAGTTTGGTTCGTTCCAAAATTGAGTAGTCCTACTCATGTTATGCAGGTTTTGTTGAGTTTTGAATAAAATCAGAATTGTCTCCTATTAATTAGTAGTATTTACACTGTAATCGAAGCAAGTGTTTTTTTTTTTGAAGCCTTCCAGAATGATTTTTGTATTTCGTTGTTTGATTTGTGAGAATAAGGTTTTAAGGAAGCGGTTATTGTATACATTTTAGTCATTCAACATTGAAGCATTCACAATAATCATAACTGGTTTTGAAATTTTATGATTAATTGCAGGAAAATCGTAGTAGTCACAAATATGACGTTAGGCTAGTTGAGAATATCAATTGTTTTATATGATTTGTGTGGTTACTTAGGAATGATATAATGTCTACTATTAGACTTTTTAGAAAGCCTATATATTTAGCTTTAATTAGTGTAATGTGTAAGTTGTGACTGAGAAAAATGGAAATGAAATGTGAAGACATCCAATTTACTAACTATATCTCATGATTTAAGTGATGATGATCAAATTTAGTATTGTAGTACACCTTTTATGCAGCACTAAAAATGATATTGTTATGTGAATGTGATCAACACGATGAGTTTTACTTATTTTCCTTATTAGGAAGCAACAGTTGATGCTAGTCGATGCAACAACATCGACATCTTCGGAAGCGACTTACGTAATTATCAAAAGTTTGGTTCGTTCCAAAATTGAGTAGTCCTACTCATGTTATGCAGGTTTTGTTGAGCTTTGAATAAAATCAGAATTGTCTCCTATTAATTAATATTTACACTGTATTCAAAGCAAGTGTTTTTTTTTTTTGAAGCCTTCCAGAAAGATTTTTGTATTTCATTGTTTGATTTGTGAGAATAAGGTTTTAAGTAAGCGGTTTTTTGTATATTTTGGCGATACTCACCTTTTCTGTTAATGTTATTTGTAAGCTTAGGTTTTTTTTAAATATTTTAAATGAATTTTGAAGAAATTTACAAATTTGTGCATTTATCTCTAGTGTTCATGGTACCAAGTTAGTGTGTTAGATTCTTTGTTTGTTTGTTTGTTGTTGTTTTTGATTTTGATTTGGTACCTTGTCTGGAAGCTAGCAGGTTGCTGGGGAATGCGTTTGCGGCCAAATAGCGTCCGGATTGATTGGAGAAGCTGTGCTGCGATTGACCGTCCGCAATGGACCTGGCCTTATTACCTTTCGAGCTGAAATGCGACCTCATGTCGTCCTGGATGAGCGATCCCGGCTGCTCGACGGCGTACATCCTCGGCCTCTGCGTGCTGTGCGTGCTGTACGCAGACACCTGATCCCAATCCTACGAAAGATCATCATTAGCATCGATTTAGTCTCTCTCTTTTCACTTCATCTCTTACCTTATTGGCGTTGAAGGCGTTGAGGGTGGCCAAGGACGAGAGTGGTCCGCCCGGACTGGCGGCGGCGCAACAGTTCACCGGAAGACCGGCGATCGGAATTCCCGTTTTCATACCGAGTTTCTGCTGGTGCAGTTCGTGCAGCTTCCTCGATCTCCTCCTGGATGCGGCGACGAACACGATGACGGCGACGACGATGGTGCCGCAGATCGCCGCGCTCGCTGCGATCGTGATCTTGTCCATGTTCGAAGAGGCCGTCTGCACAGTTCTGACCTCACGGCATTGTCCGTAAGGGACAGTCTCCGGGGTCACGTTGATGTCCTCCAGGGTGACAACGCATACCACCATGCATTCCTGTACAAGCATACAAGCGATTAATTGAAAAATCTAATTATGTAACTATTATATTATGTAACTATTGAAAGAAAACCTGATTTCATGAATAGGCGAAATCGGATTAACAAAATCCGGGCGAAGGAAGTGATAAAAGAAAGAGTTCGGAAGAAAACATGTCACATCTAAATTGCGTTTTCTTGTTTACTTAGAAAATGAAGCAATTAAACTAAATACGTTCTGTGTAATTATGTAACAACGTCATCTATTGTATTGTTTTTAAATGAAAACTGAAATGAATCCAAGAAAGCAACGTCGCTTTTCAGGACTCGCTTCGCTCGCCCATCAAGATTCAGTTCGTGTTTTCAGTTTTTTGTTTCAGATGAGAGCCGAAGAGCGGAATCGATATCCTTCAAGAGATATCGGATGATTCGCAAGAAATGTTTTCTTTCGGTGCACGCAGTTCAATATTAATTACACCGGAGGCCGCATTCCATTGTACAAAGTAGCTCATCCACTTACATAAAGCGGCGATGATGCGAGCGTGCACTAAACTCTTTGCATTTAGAAAGCATTGGAGTTGAAGAGCGAAGTGCATTTCTTCTAATTGCCCTCGCGTTTTACCGATGGTAATGCTAATTCGATAATTGAAGTCATTCCGTAACGCGACGATAGAAGAGAGACTCACCTGTGACGGGACGTTTTTTATCTTGAATTCGCGCTCGCTCGCCTCCAGCGGAGGTCCCTGCTTGAAAGTTTTGTCGCCGAAGAGGCGGTAGACCACCCGGAAACCCAGGATGTTGACGGTGTCCGAGCCCCATTGGATTATCACGGAATTGTCTTGTCTGTAGGCGTTCTTAACGATCACGTCGTTGCTGTCGTCCAGTTTGCTGCGAGACGGGAATCCCATTACCAAAGAAGGCTTTTGCGTTTTCCTTGGTGATGATGTTATCCTGGGGATGGTTTTGTTGGGAGCTTTGCTTGTGGTCGTTAATTTGGTCGTGGATAGTTGCGTGGTGCTGGTCGTTGTAGCTTTGGTGGTCGTCGTTGGTTTAGTAGTAGTAGTGGTCGTTGTAGTCGTCGTCGTTGTAGTCGTGGTGCTCTTAGGCGATGGCACACTCTCGGCCACGGAGACGTCGTCCAAATCTGCGCTCACAACCGTAGCAATCCCTACACCATCGTTGCTGCAAGTCAACTCTTCAGGTTGGATGCTGTAGAAACCTCTCTCCCTGAATTTCGGTGGGCTGGCGCAAAACTGCGGATTCCTCTCTCTGCTCGTCACCTGCAGATCCCCGTTCTTGATCCAATCTATGACCCAGGCCATGTGACAATCGCAGTGCAGGAACCTTCCACCCAAACTCAAACCTCTGAGCGTGTTGTTCAGATGTGATAGAGCGCCGTACGGGATGGTGGCCAAAGGATTTCCGTCCAAAGCCAACAGAGTGATGGAAGGGTTTCCGCTCAGCGAACTCAAAGGTAGTTCAGTGATCAAGTTGAAGCCGATGTCGAGCACCCTGAGTTCGGATAAAGATTGCATAGCCTCCATGGGAAAATCGGGAAGCACGTTGTTCAAAAGACTCAGCGAAGTCAAAGAGTTGCGAATGCCGAAGAACGCGGTCGCTCCTAAACTTCCGATCCGATTGCGCTCCAAGTTGAGCGCTGTCAAAGCTTCCAAACCCTCGAACGTTTTAATTCCGCCATCTCCCGGCAACTCCTTCAAACTGTTGTGCGATAGATCCAAGAAGGCTAAAGTCTTCATGCCGCGAATCGCTTGAGGAATGGCGTTTTGCCGTGTCCCTTTTAAATTCAAGTTTTTCAATGAAGCTTCCAAGCCGCGCAGCGCCGCAGGCGCTAAAGTGACTTCGTTGTCTGACAGTTTCAGTGTGGCTAGTTTTGTTAAGGTTTCGAAAGCGCCGTCCGGGACTTCGGTAATCCTGTTCCGCGAAAGGTCCAGAAGCGATAAATTCGTCATCTCTTTGAGCGTTTTTACGGGCACTTCGGTCAGATCGTTGTCTTGCAGGTTCAAGTTCTTGAGCGTCTTTTCCTGTCCTTTGAACGCTTCCTCGCTGATGGTTTTGATGCGGCAGCCGGAGAGTTGGATGTTGTGCAGCTCCAAACTGTGGAAGGTCGCCTCCTTGAGGCTTCCCACCGTCGAGTTGTTCACGTAGAGGAGGTCGATTTGCGTGGATCTGGCGTACTTGTGGAGTGCCGCGTGCAGTTTGGGCCATTCCACCATGTCGCATTGAACGCTCAACGCTTGACCCGAGTTGTAGGAGCAGAGACACGCGGATTGGAGGTCCACCAGGTCCCTGGGCCAAGGGCAGGGCGCAGTTGCTGCCATCGCCAGAAGGACGGCGAAGAAAAAGATGAGAAAAGGACCGCCGCGCCTCATGACCTGAAACAGAAGATTGGATGTAGTTGCAGTAGAAGCAGCAGCAGCAGCAACAACAACAGCAATGTTGTCTCTTTTTTTGAAATGCCGGAATGCGTGGGCTCGGCCGATCTTCGAGGACGCTCGCTCAGCCTAAGCTGCAAACACGCCTCATTAAAACAGTGAAGATGATCGGAGACAATCCATAATTACGCATTCCACAGCAATTATTCATAGGGATTAGCGAAGGTTCTTTTTGCAAACTAAAAAAGGGGGTGTGAGACAGAATGAAAATAAAAAAAAAAGGGCGCAGACGAAGGAAAACGGCTTTGTCTTTGCCGGTCGTAACTTAATCTCTCTTTTTTTTTTCGTTTGCAGTGGATTAATTGGGTTCTTTGATAGGTGTATGCCCTCTTCATTAATATCAAAGTATGTTAATTTCCGTAACCGCCAAACCCTTTCTCCCCATCAAAGAAAGGAGAAAAAGAAAGAGTAAAACTGTTTGCGTTTAATTAAGGAGTTTCGATTAGTTTTCAGTTGACTCGCTTTGATATTTATTTCCTTCGCTTCCAAACAGTAAATTTCTTAACGAAAGTTTCATACTTTTACACTTTCAATATTGTAATATGCAGATTTTGGTTTTTCAATCTTATTTCCAATCTTTATATTTTTCAATCTTTACTTTTGTACAGTTTTTTAATACTTAACTATGTTCATAATTGTACAGTTTCAATAGCAATATGTAAATACTGGACTTTGGTTCTTGGATTGATTTTTTTTTTATAATTTTGTTATTTCCATTAGCAACAGTAATTATATAATTTCCATGGTAACTGCAATATGGAAATACTTGTTGTTTTTTGTTTCTCTTTGTGATTTTTGTACAGTTATTTTTTTTTAAATTTGCATGGTTATATCAAAGAGCAATAATTGGAATATGGAAATATTTGGAATCCTTTGTTCATGTTTTCTATGCTGCGAACTAATAATCTATCGATTTATTCGTTAAACAATGATTGTAAATTTACATTATAGTAAGGAGAAAAAGAAAGAGAGGAGTAAAACTGTTTGCGTTTAATTAAGGAGTTTCGATTAGTTTTCAGTTGACTCGCTTTGCTATTTCCTTCGCTTCCAAACAGTAAATTTCTTAACGAAAGTTTCATACTTTTACACTTTCAATATTGTAATATGCAGATTTTGGTTTTTCAATCTTATTTCCAATCTTTATATTTTTCAATCTTTACTTTTGTACAGTTTTTTAATACTTAACTATGTTCATAATTGTACAGTTTCAATAGCAATATGTAAATACTGGACTTTGGTTCTTGGATTGATTTTTTTTTGTATAATTTTGTTATTTCCATTAGCAACAGTAATTAGATAATTTCCATGGTAACTGCAATATGGAAATACTTGCTGTTTTTTCTTCTCTTTGTGATTTTTGTACAGTTATTTTTTTTAAAATTTGCAGTATCATACACGGTTACATCAAAGAGCAATAATTGGAATATGTAAATATTTGGAATCCTTTGTTCATGTTTTATATGCTTCCAACTAATATTATATCGATTTATTCGTTAAACAATGATTGTAAATTTACAATTTTCCAATTTTTAACATCTAAACTATTTATAAATCCAGCATTTACTTTTATATAGTTGAAATATGGAAATTCTATTCATTTTTGTACATTTTTAATTTGCAAACAATTTTTTTTATTATGTTCGTATCGACAATTGTACAGTTTTCATTTGCATGTTAATTGTTCATGTGGAAATAATAGGTCTTATTGATGCAAAAAAAAAATACTTAAAGAATGAACACAGCACGTGTTTTGGTGATTAAGTTATGTGCATTAATTGCATAGTTTATGTCACGTTCTTAACATTTTTATTTACAGTTGCAAAATTACAATTTCATATCGATTTATGCACTTTTTTTTATTTATTCTGTCACCTTTCGAAATACCAATTAATCAAAAGATTACAAGATCCAACCTGGTTTTTGTAATTGTTTTATAATAGTAAACTTTATTAATATCTTGACAATTTTCAAGAGACAAACTTTATAGAGAATCTATTAATTATAGTGAATCCGGACAAACCGAAACCGGAACTATGTGAGGTAGATTTTGTATATTTAGATAACATTTTTTTTTTTAATCTGAAACACTTTTTGAACGTTTAGATTATAAAGATTATCTTAATGTAAAAGATTACAGATGATGGCTCCATCTAGTCTTTAAAATGTGAATTGTTTGATAATGAAAACAAACGATTCAATTGGATTTAATTAGAATTTTGATGTTTAACAAATGAAAATGTTTGATAATTTGTAATTCAAATAAAATCTAACGTTTTTTTTCTTCCGTTTCTTTCATTGTTGCGACGTTGCGGATTATATTATATAATAAATATCTATGCGAGTGTTCGCTTGCGTGCGTCTCGTAAAAGGCAAAGTAGGCCGTGGGACAGAATTTGCATAGCATTAGTCAATTCGTCAATTAAAAATCTAGTCATCGGATATGCAGAATCGGGACCAATAATAACAATAACGTACAGTTAGTTTCGAATATGTGCGGTGGCGAAACAGAAACAGGAAGAAGAAAAAAAAAATGACACGAAAACAAAATTAATTAAATTAAATCCAATTGAATCCAATTGTTTTATTCGATTTGTTTCCGAATTGGAATTGGATTAATTTCGTAAATGTTGTTATTTGTACAGTTTTCTTTGCACTGTTTAATTGTCGAAGTTTCGAATTTCGCGCGCGCGTTTTATAATTACGTGTAAATATTTGAACGATTATGTGTTGTGTTGCAGGAATAATTATGTAACAATGCGAATTATTCGGGCTCGGCTTCGTCGTCTCCGTATCAATTTGTGTACTCGGGTGTTTCGGGCCTTGAACTCGCGAATGCAAAATGCGAAAGCGTCGAAAGAAACCCTTTCGCATTCTTGCTTAATTGTTACGTGGAAAATGGCATTCATGCGGTGGAGAAATGGAAGAGAGTTTTCGAGAGATGAAAGTGTTTCTGTAATGCTAAATCGGTTTATGTGTGTTATGTCCATTTTAGTTTGTCCAATCAGAATTTATTAGGAATATTGAAATTTGTATACAAGTGAGTCTCTAATGTTAAATCATTTTTTCTATGAATTTTAGTACAAAATGTTAATTCACGTCTAAATGAATTGTTGCTAAACATTGTAAAATGTATATTTTTCTACATAAAATCAAATTGATTATAGGCTAACTTTAAGTTTCGTTTGAAAGAAATGCCATTCATGCGGAGGAGAAATAGAAAAGAGTTCGAGAGATGGAAGTGTTTCTGTAATGCTAAATCGTTTTTATGTGTGTAATGTTCATTTTAGTTTGTCCAATAAGAATTTATTGGACTATTTGGGAATATTGAAATTTGTGTAATCTTAACTCGTTTCTCCTATTGTAATATTGTAGTGTGTAAAATTTCATGAAATTCTGAAAAATAATCTGAATTTCAGTAAATTTTGTAAAATTTAGACGTAAAACAAATTTAAATAAATAATTGATTTTTCAAGTCCAATTTTTTTTTTGTCTGAACTTTATAAAATGTACATTTTTCTATATTAAATCAAATTGATTATGGGTTAAGTGAAAGAGACTAGTTAAAAACATACAATTTTGCATGAGCATAGTTTTCTGTAAAATAAAAGGTTGGGCGGATATATCCGCCGCACATTCGTAAAGTGTTGATATCGTATTGCGTTTCACTAATTTCATTATAATTGTCTTAACCAGAATATTATGCACGCAGTTATTAGAATCCGTCTATACTTCATCTGTAAACGAAGTGATTTTCTCAGGAGAGTGTCTCGCCTTTGGTCAAATTGCGCATAGAAAGTGTAGCAGACTGACGTATTTCCTTCCTTTCGCATTATTATATCATCTCGCACGTTATCTCCGCGAAACGCGTTTGTAAACATCTGATGATGTGTGGGAATGAAATTGAAAATACGTTATGATCGTAACACATTTAATTATCTGCATCCTGGCCTTAATTTCAACACTAATTTCACTTTCTTTCAAAGACAAATACATCATTAACTTTGTCTCGTTTCTATAACATATCTGTATTCATTAATTGCTAAAAAGACTGAAGATTTTTATAGTTATAATTTGAAGTATTACTATGTTATAAATACAAAATACAGCAATACCTTGCATAGTGCGGATTGGATTAGTGCGGATCCATTATTGAAAATTTCAAAACTAATTAAGCAAAATGAATTCTAAACAATTTGCACACAATTAATTTTTTGTATATAATTTATCGTATTTCCTCTGTGCGGTTTTAAAGTCTTCGATTAGTCCGGTTTCAAACAGTACGGGATATTGGCTTAATGGAGTTAGTTATTGAAATCTATGAATAATCGATAGAAGTGTGTGATTTCATTAATTGCTAAAAAGTCTGAAGATTTGTATAGTTATAATTTGAAGTATTATTATGTTATGAATACAAAATACAGCAATACCTCGCATAGTGCGGATTCATTATTGAAAATTTCAAAACTTAATTTTTAATTAAGCAAAATTAATTCCAAACAATTTGCACACAATTCAGTTCTTGTATATAATTTATCGTTTTTCCTCTCTCTCTTGACTGTATAAAGTTTCTTTCAGTGGAGGTTTTAAAGTCCTCGATTAGACCGGTTTCAAACAGTACGGGATATTGGCTTAATGGAGTTAGTTATTGAAATCTCTGAGTCATCGATGGAAGTGTGTATTCAATCATTTCTTATTTTAACTTCTAGGAATTAACCTTTAGTTTCTAAAACTATGATTAGAATACGCAAAATTTGTGTATGATTCATCGATATATATTTTGCTGAACAAAAAGTTTTGCATGTTTTCGATGTTTTTTTTCTTGAGCAAACCTATAATTATAGATAAATATCATTTTGATTATAATGCTAAAGTTTATAAATGCAAAATCGTAATTATTTATACAAAATAAGTCTTTTAAATTATTCATTCTAATTTGAAACTTTCATTAAAGTCTATGAATCTTTTATAAAATATTAATTGCAAAACTTTAAATTGTATTTATTTTCTAATTTATTTAAACTTACTTTAATTATTGTTGTTTTTTTTGTTTGTTTCTTAACGAAGAATCAGTGGCTTTGGTGCATTGTGTATATAAAATGTAAATCCAAAAAATGTTGCTGCGCTTTTTCCACTTCTCGCTTTTGGTGTGAGTGCGCGTTGGGAGTTGTTGGGAGTCAGTCAAGATTTAAAGAGAAGGAATTCGGTGAAGAAATCATCAAAATTCTTAATGAAATCGGTGTTCGTTCGGTGGCCCTCGAGGTATAGGTGAAGAAGTGAGCCGGTTCTTTTAACCGTTACAATCAATACACAACACCAGTCGCTCCAAACACACCTGTATTTTATCTGCAAAAAAAACAAAACAATTTTATATTTAGTTTCAATATTTATTTAAATCAATTAGTTCAAAAATTTTCAATTTTTCAAATTTTTACCTGAAATTTCTGGAAACTATACTTGATGATAATAGAGTTTGTAATTTGGCTACATGTTTTGTTTAATTAAGAAAAAAAAAATAGACTTAATTAACTTTCTTAATTAACAAAATAAAAATTGTAACTAATTTTTGAAATTCCGATTTTTTTTTTCAAGTCTAGAGCAATAAAGTATACTAAATGATAAAATAGTTCAAATGTAGGTCCAAAATCATATAAGTTTATCTTCATTCTTTAATACATAAAATAAATAAATAAGAATAAAATTGAAAACTGTAGTAAAATAATTAATACTGCAAAGCAGCCATATGTTTCGATTTACAACTAGAATCAATGATTCAATTTCATTCATATAACTGTATATTAAGAAGTAAATAACTTTTTTTTTATATGTTGAAATATATTAAAGACTAATTAATTAACGAATCAAATTATATTAAACACATTTTTGTTACAATTTTGAATTAAAAAAAAAACAAGTTTTTCGATGTATTTAATTAATTTGATTCATTCTCATTTACACGTGCCGCGTTTCGGAATGACAACAATTACGTAATCCGACCGGAAAGCGAGAAGTGTTTATAAATTAATTACGAAGAAGGAAACAAAACGAAATGTGTCGTTTTTGATGCGAAACCAAAATGTGTGTGTGTGCAAAAGTGGATGTTAAAATAGAGCGAAAGAGTACAGGATTGTGGCGTGTCTGGCTGGATTAAATGCAATCCAGTCTTGCCATTTTATTAGCTGACTCACCACACGAAGAAGTCTTCTTTTGGAATTGAGCAACAAAAAGTGTAAAATAAAAATATGTAGAATAAAACGAAGAAAAAAAAGGGGCAGTAGTGAGAGCGAATAATGGATACCAGAAGATGAAGAGCAACAGAAAAAAAAAACATTGTTTTCAATTCAGTCTAGTGCTCTGAGACTTTTTCGAATTCCTTTGTCCGCCGAATGCGAAACATATGCTGCCAACGAATGCAACTTGTCTACTACTTTTTTTTTTAGTTGAATTGTTTGTGGTGAATTTATTAGTTCCAACCTGACCAAATTAGATTTTTAAACTAGTTTTGTTTTTAATTATCTTCTAAATTGGATTTGAACTATTTACCTTATTTTTACGATAATTTTTATTTGATTGAAATGTATTTTTGTTATATTTAGTTGGTTTCCAAAATATTCTTGCAAGTATTGCATAATTGCTTTAAATCTATCAAATACTAATTGTAGCAATTGTTATTGTGTTGCATTCTTAATGTTTACAATTAGTATTTTGGTAAATGTTTGAAAAGTTGTAAAAATTTGAGGTCAGCGTGTCATAAATTAATGTCTGATGAAATTATCCGTATTTTGTTTTCGTATCAAGGATGCTTTTGTTTTTGATGCTATATAGTGTATATAGTGTAATAATTGTATTATTCCGTCTTTTTTTAACCTTTTTCACATCTTGGACGAGGATGAGACGCGGCGGAATGGGCGCGTCGCGTGGATTTCAATCAACCTAGCAAAGAAGTTGTGCCCGAAGGTGCTTCGTGATCCTCGATCAACCATTCCACCTTCCATTTCTATATAAATGTAGTCGGCTGCACGAAACAATTGATTGCCTTGATCTTAACACATAATATATATATATTGTTTTTTTTTTCACGTGAAATCGCAGATTTTCCATCCGTTTGAAATCGGCGAAGAAGTAAAAAAAATAATAATAAAAGGTGCAGAAACGCCACCACGAAATTGTTCCGAGAAACTTGACTTTTCAGATCGACGGTTTTGAAATATTGCTGCAACAATTATCGATCTTGTAACCTACTTTGTTTTTGTTTACTTTTATCAGCGAACCTTTGTAAGATCAAGTTTGTTTCGATATTGTTTTGTTAATGCAATTTGTTTCTTTTGTTTTGTTTTCTCAATGACTTAAGACATTATAGCATTCATTTTTTTTCTGTTGTTTTTTGTTGATTTTGTTTAATTGAAATATTTCTCTTTGATTCATTTATAATATAATTAAAAAAAAACAACTATAAATTAAGATTTATGAATTATTTTTGTTTTGTTTGTAATAATTGTTTTTTTAAATACTTAAACTTATTAAGTTTATTTTGAAATCAAAATTTTATTATACAATAATCAACTCATGTTTTTATTTATTTAATTATGTAATTTTTATTATTGCAATTATATGACGTTATTTTGGAATTTATAGGGTATCATTATTGTATATACTTTTTTTTTCTGAAATCACGAAATCACAGATAATTGTATTATTGGAAACTGCAGAGATAATGATAGTTTAATTATAAAGTTCAATGTTAAATACTAGTGATCACGACGTAATCTTGTGCATACTTTACTAGTTATGTGTTTGTTTTTTTTTCTTGTTCTTCAGTGTTCATCTTCACTTTTTGACATTGATTTGTTATTAACAAAACGATCATTAATGAAAAGAATGTTCTGTAAGTAAATACTTCGCATAGACCGGACTGTTTGAAGCCGGATTAATCGAGAAACTAATAGAAATTGTCTGAATTACATTTTTTAGTTTGTATTTTTAAACCTGACAATAGTGAATCCGGACTAATCGAAGCCGGTTTTATGTAATAAATGAATGCGAGGAGACGAAATAAAAATATCTTTTTGTATAGATTTTGTGTTATGAAATAAATAACGAACTAAATGATAAGTGTAGAAGAGTGGAAATGGAAACGTTAAAGTAAAGAAAAAAAATAAGTAAACACTTATCGCATAGACCGGACTATTTGAAACAGGATTAATCGAGAAACTAATTGAAATAAACCGCACTAAAAGAGACTTGTCTGAATTACATTTTTTTAGTTTGTAATTTCAAACCTGACTATAGTGAATCCGGACTAATCGAAGCCGAAATATATAGCTTTATGTAATAAATAAAGATGAGGAGACGAAATAAAAATATGTTTTTGTATAGATTTTGTGCTATGAAATAAGTAAAGAACTAAATGATAAGTGTAGAAGAGTGGAAATGGAAACGTGAAAGAAAAGAAAGAAAAAATAAGTAAACACTTGTCACGTAGACCGGACTATTTGAAACCGGATTAATCGAGAAACTAAGAGAAATAAACTGCATGAAAAGAGACTTGTCTGAATTACATTTTTTAGTTTGTAATTTCAAACCTGACCATAGTGAAACCGGACTAATCGAAGCTGCAATATATAGTTTTATGTAATAAATGAAAATGAGGAGACGAAATCAAAATATCTTTTTGTATACATTTTGTGCTATGAAATAAGTAAAGAACTAAATGATAAGTGCAGAAGAGTGGAAATGGAAACGTGAAAGAAATTAAGACAAAAATAAGTAAACACTTATCGCATAGACCGGCCTATTTGAAACCGGATTAATCGAGAAACTAATAGAAATAAACCGCACGAAAAGGGACTTGTCTGAATTACATTTTTTAGTTTGTATTTTTAAACTTGTCTATAGTGAATCCGGACTAATCGAAGCCGAAATATATAGCTTCATGTAATAAATGAAGATGTGGAGACGAAATAAAAATATCTTTTTGTATAGATTTTGTGTTATGAAATGAATAAAGAACTAAATGATAAGTGTAAAAGAGTGGAAATGGAAACGTGAAAGAAAAGAAAAAAATAAAATAAACACTTATCGCATAGATCGGACTATTTAAAACCGGATTAATCGAGAAACTAATTGAAATAAACCGCACTAAAAGAGACTTGTCTGAATTAAATTTTTTAGTTTGTATTTTCAAAGCCGCAATATATAATTTTATGTAATAAATGAAAATGAGGAGACGAAATCAAAATATCTTTTTGTATAGATTTTGTGTTATGAAATAAATAAAGAACTAAATGATAAGTGCAGAAGAGTGGAAATGGAAACGTGAAAGAAAAGAAAGAAAAAATAAGTAAACACTTATCGCGTAGACCGGACTATTTGAAACCGGATTAATCGAGAAACTAAGAGAAATAAACTGCATGAAAAGAGACTTGTCTGAATTACATTTTTTAGTTTGTAATTTCAAACCTGACTATAGTGAATCCGGACTAATCGAAGCCGCAATATATAGCTTTATGTAATAAATGAAGATGAGGAGACGAAATAAAAATATCTTTTTGTATAGATTTTGTGTTATGAAATGAATAAAGAATTATATGATAAGTGTAGAAGAGTGGAAATGGAAACGAGAAGGAAAATTAAAATAAGTAAATACTTATGGACTGATTGTGGAATTCAATTTGGCGTAGCTCGTTATATCCGTGCAAGCCTTTTCGTTTTCTCCGAGGAAAAATTTTATCGAAGCATTAGCGAGCCAAGTAGACTAGAAGAATGAACTGTTTGCGAATCCGATGCAATTTCACACCTAATTGTCTCTCTATTTCTCTCTCTATCCCTCTCTAATCAGATATGCATTCTTGTTTTCTAGCAAATAGATTTATAAATTAAATTGTTTGTTAAATCTATAGAACTATTCTATAATTTATATTTACAATTTAAACTAAATTAATCAATTGTATCGTTATAAATTACCTGAAAATACTTAAAATTTACTCTTCATGAAGATTTATTACATTTAAAATTGTACTTCCGGTTAAACCGGAAGTTTGTTGAAACTTTACGTATTGAAACGAAATTGAATTAGCGACTGTTTGAAGACGAATCGGACAAGAAAGTTTAATAAAGTTATTTGCTAACTTTATACGTTTTCCAGATTTAGTGTGTTTTATAACTATTACAATTTCATATAAACTTTTACGTAACTTAAACTGATTAGAGTTCGCAAATTGTAAATTTAGCAAAGCTGTGTGTTTCTAAACGCATAATTGTAATTGTTTACTAATATTTATAGATTCTAATTTTGGCTAACGACCAAAGTCACTATACGTTCAGTGTTGCATTGCATTGCGTTCCGGTTAAACCGGAAGTTTGTTGAAACTTTACGTATCGAAACGAAATTGAATTAGCGACTGTTTGAAGACGAATCGGACAAGAAAGTTTAATAAAGTTATTTGCTAACTTTATACGTTTTCCAGATTTTTAGTGTGTTTTATAACTATTACAATTTCATATAAACTTTTACGTAACTTAAACTGATTAGAGTTCGCAAATTGTAAATTTAGCAAAGCTGTGTGTTTCTAAATCCATCATTGCAATTGTTTACTAATATTTATAGATTCTAATTTTGGCTAACGACCAAAGTCACTATACGTTCAGTGTTGCATTGCGTTTCACCTGCCATTTTTTGTAGTTCTTCCATAGATTTTTTTTTTGTTATTAGTTTATTAGCTTTAGCATGTGAATAGTAACGCGCGCGCTTAGGGTAATTAATCGAAAGCAATTAGCGGTCCGTTTTACGGTGCTTTGCGTATGGAAATCGCGATGCGAAGGAACTGTGTTACGGGAGGTCACCTAATTGGCTCCATTCAAGGACTGCCTCCGTTTGCATTGTTCCAAAGATACGCGCGTTTCTCTCCCATCGTAACTGGATGGGCATTAAAACTGTTTCTCTGTTTGTTCCTCTCTCTATTTCTCTCATTTCAACAATAACAATTTAATAAGTGATAATGTTGTATTTAACACATTGACGACGGCATTAATTATAAATAATAGTTTTGTTAATATGTTTCACAAGTTAATTTGCAAAGTATGCCTAAATTATGTCACAATATCACGTATTGTTCTAAATTGCTTCAAGAATTATTAAAATATGTATAAGAAATGTATTGGCGTTTAAAGTTTGTAATTGACTTAAGATATTTGAGGTTATTCTCAGTCAAAATCAGTGGCGTAAAATATGTATAAGAAATGTATAAGATATGTATGAAGTTTAAAGTTTGTAATTGACTTAAGATATTTGAGGTTATTCTCAGTCAAAATCAGTGGCGTACATAGC
>NW_017098897.1:0-8470 GCF_001412225.1 Nicrophorus vespilloides
GTTACAGTTAATTGAATGTAATGATTTTTGTTAATTATAGTCATAAAAACACTCTTCTGTTAAATTTTCCAAGTTTATATTCTTTTGTAAATATTCAAATATCATTACTGGAATTTAATAATTCTAATGTTGTTACAGTTAATTTAATGTAATGATTTTTGTTAATTATAGTCAGATAATATCTTTTCTGTTAAATTTTCCAAGTTCATATTTTTTAGTAAATGATTTAAAGTAGATTATTGAAGATTCTTGTTGATGATATTATTAGTAATCAAGTTGTTTTGTCTTATTTTTAGATTATATAATGCCGATTTGTTTGCCCAATGATAAAGTGCAGCAGTTCTTGATACAGCCTAGGATGGTGCTGGAGGTTGCCGGCTGGGGGAAGACCAAGAACAGTAATATTTGTCTTGAAGTTGACAAAAGTTTATAAATAGATTAATTTATACTTTTAGTGTCTGCTAGTAATATCAAGATGAAGGCTAGGGTGCCTATAGTGGACAGAGAAACGTGCGCTAAGAACAAGGCTATAAATATCGCCAATTCTCAGATCTGCGCGGGTGGCGCCAAGGAGGATTCGTGCTCCGGGGATTCGGGTGGACCTCTGATGGCCAGAGACTTGAGAGGTGGCGACGATCGTTGGTACGTCTCAGGGGTAGTGTCCTTCGGGCCAAGGAAGTGCGCGACGAAGGGCGCCCCAGGTGTTTACACGAACGTCGCCCCGTACGTCGCCTGGATCAAAGCGCACATGAAGCCCTGAGCAAAAAGCCCTCAACCCCTGTTCGAAACTTAATGACGTTTAATAAAGCCGCAGAATCTTAAAGGCGCAATTTCACACCATTCATATGCTAATCGTTCCTCTCCTTTCTCGAAATGGGTGCGTGTGCAGAGGGTGTCGAAGGGACACGGATCGAGACATTAAAAGCGTTTTACGATGAAGCCTTCCACCCTTGCAAACCGCCCTTGTTCCTTCTCTTCCTCTTGCAACTGCTAGTTTATAGGTCGCGCTTTTGAGCAATAAAAAATGAATAAATATATGTGAATCGCAAAAGGGCGCATTCACTCCCCCCCCCCTTTACCCAATAATAATGCCGGGGAACATGCGCGCCTTTTGTGCGGTTTTATGTGGACGTAAAACATCGGCAGGAAACGCGATATATAAACGTCTTGACAGGTCGAAACGCTCTCCCTCTGTTTCTGTACACTCCACGTGTCCCGCTTAACGTCGATCGCTGCAAACCGGGGTCTCGTGAATCTCGTAAAACGGATTATAAAAGATTTTAATAATGCCAAAATATTACGACCCGAACCCATTGTGAACCGGTTCACAACCCCATTTCCCAACCGTAAAACTCTCGGTAATCATACCTAATCTATGCAGCTAACAAAACTATAATGTTACATTATATATCGTACGACATTCAAAATAATAACGGTAGATTTTGAGAATCACTTACATTTTGTAATATATAGAATTTGGGGAAATTCTGCTCTTAAATGTTGAGTGAAAGCGCTTTTCCCGATACAATTAAAGCGCAAGCACAAAGGGTGGAGAAGAAGTGAAGTAAAGGGAAAAAAAAAAGAAGAGTGACCTTAGCAACCTGTGATGCGGACATTTTCAGGGGTGCCGCAGTCATAGAAACCGGATGAATTAAATCGAGTCGAGAGGGCGCGCGCGTTTTTTTTTTTGTATCTAGATTAGATTTATTTTGAATTGCGTTAATGAGCGTGGTCTCTGCAGGCAGGCAGCTAAGTTTTAATAATGAAAACCCCTAAACTCGGGAACGCATTTTTCTTAGTCCCTTTTCCCAACCCTTCGGTTTATTAAACCGTGTGCGTGTATGTGCGTGGATCTCAAAGGGATGCGAACCAATCTAAAATTTTCATTTCTGCGCGCTTAATTAACTCGTCGGAGCCCTTCCGCGACAACGGACCTTAATGGCCGAAAAATGATGGTCCGGTCCGGCACGTACATATAAATTATTTCGGATCCAGAGCTCTGACTTCATCGCCCTTCATCCACCAAAAAAAAAATAAAAGCGAAATCAATTTGTCATACAATGCCTGAAAACCCTTTTACCAAAAAAAAAATGTAATATTCAAGGGCTTCATTTATCATCGTTTTTTACCCCCGTCCAACAAAGTGTTACGTAACACGACATCAAAGCTTATACTTTTATACGGATTCACTGTAAAGCGCGTTTTTTTAAATTTAAGTAATTGCAGTTGCTATTAGTTAATAACGCAAAATGTATACATCACTCATATTTAATGAACAATCCTTAGTATTTAAACACAAATAATTGATAAGTTCTTTAGTATACTTTTCATATGTATAAGAAAAGGCAAAAAATTAGACTGAAAATATGCGTTTTTTTAAGTAATTAGACATAATAAATTGTCTTTTTTTTAATCAAATAAGTAATATGTATAGTGTACATATCATATTTAAACACAAATAATTGATAAATTCTTTAGTATAATTTGCATATGTATAAGAAAAGGCAAAAAATTAGACTGAAAATATGCGTTTTTTTAAGTAATAAATTGTCTTTTTTTAATCAAATAAGTAATATGTATAGTGTACATATCATATTTAAACACAAATAATTTATAAGTTCTTTAGTATAATTTTCATATGTATAAGTAAAGGCAAAAAAATAGAGTAAAAATATGCGTTTTTTTTAAATAATTAGACATAATAAATTGTCTTTTTTTTTTAATCAAATAAGTAATATGTATAGTGTACATATTATATTTTTCAGTGTGAACAAAAATAGAGATGAAAATGTAATTAGTAAACGTAATTAAAGTATTATTGAAGAAAAACTATAATTCAAGTAATAATGTCGTTTCTTGTCATGAAATATTCTAATCTTTCAGACTGAAAATATGGGTTTCAATTGATGATTAGGAAATAGTCATAGTAAGTTAACTATCTTCTTTTGTAGTATTTAGAATCAAATATTTAATAAGTATAGTGTACAAACCATATTTTTCAATAAAAACAAAAGTGAGGATGAAAATATAATTAGTAAACGTAATTAAAGTATTATTGAAGAAAAACTATAATTCAAGTAATAATGTCGTTTCTTCTCATGAAATATTCTAATCTTTCAGACTGAAAATATGGGTTTCAATTGATGATTAGGAAATAGTCATAGTAAGTTAACTATCTTCATTTGTAGTATTTAGAATTAAATATTTGATAAGTATAGTGTACAAACCATATTTTTCAGTAAGAACAAAAGTAGGGATGAAAATATAATTACTAAACGTAATTAGAGTATTATTGAAGAAAAACTATAATTCAAGTAATAATGTCGTTTCTTGTCATGAAATATGCGAATGATTTAGTAAATATATATCATATCTTTCAGTCTGAAAAGATGGGTTTCATTTGATGATTAGCAAATAGTCATAGTAAGTTTTTCTTTTGTAGTATTTAGAATCAAATAAGTAATAAGTATAGTGTACAAATCATATTTTTCAGTAAGAATAAAAGTAGGCATGAAAATATAATTAGTAAACGTAATTAGAATATTATTGAAGAAAAACTATAATTCAAGTAATAATGTCGTTTCTTGTCATGAAATATTCTAATCTTTCAGACTGAAAACATGAGTTTCAATTTATGATTTGGAAATAGTCATAGTAAGTTAACTATTTTCTTTTGTAGTATTTATAATCAACTATTTAATAAGTATAGTGTACAAACCATATTTTTCAGTAAGAACAAAAGTAGGGATGAGAATATAATTAGTAAACTAAATTAAAGCATTATTAGAAAAAAAATATAATTAAATTAATAATAAAATTCATTTTGTGTTTTTAATTGAGATATGCAAGTATAATTTATTATACTCATCTTCTAGTAAAGAACTGAGGATATGTGTTTGATTTAGTAAATAGTATTTTGAATCCACTATTTAGTAAATATAGTATACATATCATGTCTTTCAGTATGAACAAAAGTAAGGATGAAAATATAATTAGTAAACGTAATTAAAGTATTATTGAAGAAAAACTATAATTCAAGTAATAATAACTTTTATTTTGTGTTTTTGTCATGTACTTAAGTACTTAATTGAGATATGCATGTATGATTTAGTATACGAATCATATCTTTCAATAAAGAACTGTGAATATGTGTGTTCATTTAGTAAATAGTATTTTGAATCCACTATTTAGTAAATATAGTATACATATTTATATCTTTCAGTATGAACAAAAGTAGGGCTGAAAATATAATTAGTTAGTATTATTTTAGGAGAAAAAAAAAGCTCTACTAAATAATAATTATTGTGGTAACGTTTCAAAAATATGCACAGAAAATTAAATGACGAATTGAATGATGCAACAAGTTGTAAAACTGAATGAAGACTGTAGGAAAAAAAAAACAAGGTCAATTGGTGTATTGAAATGTAAGAATTAATGAAGAAAATTGCGAATTTCATTCGCACGATGAAAATCATTGTGAATAATTAGTGTAGTTAAGAGAATTCTAAATATAAACTAATAATAATGAGACGTGTATCCTCCAATGAAAATCAAGGTCAATTTTGTATTAAAGGAAATTATCGGTTTATCATAATTGTGGTTGTTAATAATTATACAAAGAAATTGATTTTTTCTACGTTTCATTCATAATTTTGTTTGTTAAATATATTTTATTATAAAATATTGGAAATATACAAAATAATTCAAAAAATAGTGAACGTAATTGTTTAATTGATGTTTATTTTAAAATTGATAAAATTAATTGATAAATTAAAAAAAAAGTAATTCTTAGTGTAAAAACATTGAAAATGATTTTTTTTGTAGTATAAGCTAAGTAGTTTCTAGAAAATTTGTTATAAACTAATATAAATACATTATGATATTCAATCAATTTATATTATGGAAATTGAGATTGAAATAATTCATGTTAAATTGTAATTTTTTTTGTAATATCTTTTTTAGAATTTAAGTTTAAAAGTTACAAAATATGTTTATTATTGATGGTAATCTTATGGCTGGGAGTGAAGAAGAAATCGAATGATAATGATAATGTAACATTAAAAAAAACAACTTTGACAGCAGTTTGTTTTTCTATTCAATTAACATACAGCTGACGTTTACGTAAATGTCACTTGTCACTTGTCAATTGAATATTAAATTGTAACAATTAAAACTTGAACTGAATTCACTTCAATTCACAAGTTGGAAATTATGATGATGATTCAACTCTTTTATTGGTTGAATAGATAGAAGTAGTAATAATGTAGATATTTGTAAGTTAAAATAAAACAATTTATATAATTTGGTATCTTTGACGTCAAATGACGTAAATGTCACTTGTCAATGTGACAAGACTCATGTCAATTGAATATTAAATTGTAAGAATTAAAACTTGAACTGAATTGAATTCAGTTCAATTCACATAAAGGAAATTATGATGATGATGATTCAACCTTCTAATCGGTTAAAGAGATATAAATAGTATCAATATACATATTTTTTAACTTAAAAAGAATATATAGTTCTGTTTTGTAAAATGACGTAAATGTCACTTGTCAATGTGATTTGTCACTTGTCAAATGAATATTAAATTGTAACAATTAAAACTTGAACAGAATTGAGTTCATTTCAATTCACATGTATGAAATTATGATGATGATGTGAGGGTTGAAGAAATAGAAGTAGTGATAATGTAAATAAGTTAAAAAATAATATATCTGAAAACTCTAATTAAAATATATTGATAACTTTGACGTAAATGTCACTTGTCAATGTGACTTGTCACTTGTCAATTGAATATTAAATTGTAACAATTAAAATTTGAACTGAATTGAGTTCAATTCACATGTTGGAAATTATAATGATGATGTGAGAAGTAATGATAATGTAAGTTAAAAAAATGTATCTATTTTTTTTTCTTTTAATTAACATATATTGGTATCTTTGACGTAAATGTCACTTGTCAATGTGACAAGTCACATTGGTATATTTGAAGTAAAATGACGTAAATGTCACTTGCCAAAAATGTCAAAATGAATTGAATATTAATTTGTAACAATTAAAACTTGAACTGAATTCACTTCAATTCACATGATGGAAATTATGATGATGATGATGATTATGATGTGTGAGAGGGTAGAGGGTGGGTTTTGAAGAGACACAATCTCTGATCACTCTCTCGGTTCAAGCGAAATAATGACGTTTCGCCTGGCTTTCACTCCATCTGTAACGATCTTAAAGAGGTATTAACGTTGTTGAAACAGTTTCGTTAATGGTTCATTAGTCTAATTACCATCCAAAGTCTCAGCTTACACTCGGAAAAAGATAATCCCACTCACCAAAAACTCCTTACAATTACATTAATCTTCTTACACGTATTATTATATGAAACAAACAAAAATTAAGAAGAAGAAACAACGCAATATTATTAAAAAAAAAAGAAATATAATATGAAAAATGTTTGATTATTATTAAAACAGAAACAGAAACAAGAAAAAAGAAGGAATGTCAGTAATGTGAGGAGAGATATAAAGATTGTAAGCAATATTAAGAATGGATGACGATTAGAGGTGACAGACATGCAGCGAGCAGATTAATTCCGAGCGACAGGGCCTTATTGTTTTCTTTCAGAGGGGGTTTTGGAGAGCGCGTTTCTTCTTAAGACGCCAATAAAAAAAATATATGAGAAGAACAATAACACGTTGGCTTGCTCAGAAGGGTGGATTCGCATTGTTGTGTGTAGGATTCATATATATGAATAACTGAGATTTTATGTTTCGCTTGACGTCCGCCATTATCTCGTGACATGTGTCAGGGTGACGGTTGTCCGGCCTCCTTCGATTCCTTCCATTAATTGCCCTTCAACTAATTTCGACTGCAGAAACATTTTATACTGTTGCTTTTGGAAATAACGAAATGGAAGAAACATATATAAAATAAAACAGTCCTTTGAGGCTAAATCAATCACGAATTAATGAATTCCATTTGTATACGCGGGTCGTTCTTTTATTTCTCTCTCTTTTTGCGATTCGGAACTCTTGTGTTTTTTGTTCTTTGTTAAGGGGATGTCACGTCGATGTAATTTGTAACTGGAGATTGATTAACGCGAAACCCTATCTATCCTTGCTTCCTCCTCCTCTTCCACTACGTGCAGATGTATATGTTTGTGTAGATGCCATGAATAAATATCGGTACAAAAGAACAAACAAAACACAAAAAATGGTTGCGTTCTTTTTTTTTCTCTCTCTTCGCCTTCCTTGATTTTCCTCTGGGTGTGTGTACAATTAGATGGTTTTCTAATGGCGCGCCTTTGCGCAAACCCCACTCGAAGCCGTCAGCGACAGGGGTTGCAATTAGTGTGAATCAACCACCCCCTCCCACGACGTCATCGACACGCCGTCCTCGTTAACACACTCGGATTTCTCATTCATTCCTTCTCCGTTCCTCACACACGTTTCTTTCTCTTTTCCTCCTCCATCGACACTAAAACACATTAAAGTTTTAATCACACTCCTCCGCCTTATTAATTTATTTATTATCTGCCTTTTGTTCATCGATTTACTGCAGACCTATTTTCCTCACCCTCTCCCAACAAAAACTAGTGAATTTCACTCACTTTCACGCACCCCTCCTCATTGAAAGCAATCCAGAATTCATATACCCATAGGTACTATTACTATCACCATAAACACGCAATTCATTTCCTATTAAATCCATCATGCACAACAGTTATTAATAATTTCAAAAATTTGGTAATTTTCAATTTTCTTACAATTCTTCAGCTGTATTATGAAAGTTAAAACATTACACTTACACTCAGTAAGTAGATTATTAAAATAAGATTTTTTTTAAGTTTAAAACAAAAAAAATATTATTTTCTTTTTCAGTTTATTTTTGAATTATCTTCAATAATTAACAGTTTTTAACCACATTAAGATTAAGTAAATTATAAAATATTGATTTTCAAAGCAAATCGTGAAAGAAATTTGGAGAAAATGAATATTTTTAACCAAAAAAAAGAACATATAATTTTCATTATTTAATTATTTTTCAATTTTTAATTTCGAACTAACAAAACATTTATATTGAAAAGCAAATTGAGCAAAATTTTCTATAGAAAACTAACACTTTTTAACTGAAAATAAGATAATAAGTTAAAAATTTAGTTTATTTTGTTCAATAGAAAATACGTAAAAATACGAAAATACGTAAAAAGATTAAAATAAAAAATTCAGAAATAATGTCAAGAATTTATTATTTTCTTTTTCAGTTTATTTTTGAATTATCTTCAATAATTAACACTTTTTAACTACATTTAGAATAAGTAAATTATAAAATATTGTAAATGTTTTGTTAGTTCTAATTAAAAATTAAAAATAATTAATAATAAATAATGAAAATTATATTTCTTTTTTTTTTGGTTAAAAATATTCATTTTCTCCAAATTTCTTTCACGATTTGCTTTGAAAAT
>NW_017098898.1:0-4604 GCF_001412225.1 Nicrophorus vespilloides
TATGTTTAGAAAAAATACCTTTGAAAATGGTTTTATTGCAAGCATTCAACGTTTCCATTTGGCTCCAAACGTCTGGCAGCTACTGAAATTTACTATATTTTACTCAGAAAGGTGCCGAGTGGCAGGAGTCAAACCAACTTTTATTATCGGTTTTCTCACCAGCAAAAAATAACATTATTTTTTTCTAGGAAACACAAATTTTGAAAGACTAAAATTTGAAGGCCAAAAATGGATGAAACCACAGTAATGTAAATACTTGTTATATTCCCCAAACATTCAGCGTTTTTAAGCGTCTTTTGGATGAAATCTGATTTTTGGAGAAAATCACTAAAATGTGAAAAAAAACTCAACTTTTTGAGCGTCAATTTTTATAACATCAAATTTCGAAGGAAAACTACAGACAAATTTCTAAATTATTGTTAAAAAGCCTCAGTAAAAGTGAGTTATATTTGTGCATTGATTCACTAATCCCAAGAATATTCAATTTTGCAGTACAAATCAGTTAAATTTGTGCTTAAAATCAAGAAGAAGTTAGCAATCATAATAATATACAACTTAAGTAAAAATGAGTTAAATTCGTGCATTGATTCACTAATTTATTGAAGATTCAGTTTTGATTTTTGTTTAAACAAATTCAAAAAGTTGTTAGCAATCATAAAGGTGCATCATGCAGAGAGTCAAGTGGAAAAGCATACTAAAAACCATACTTGGGATCTCCTCCTACATCTTCAACTCATTTAAATTTTCAATAGATGCATAAACAAATTTGAATGCAAAAAAAAATAAATAAATATTGTAAAAACTCCCAAGAAATTTTCTTAGTGATAATCTTGCAGATTTAAAACCCTATTGAGAGAGCAGTAAAAGTGTTTTGTGCCTGTAAAATGCACAGGAAAAGTACGTCTCAAGCTGATTTTATTGCAGGCTTAGAAATCTTGCTTTTACCGAAGTCCCAATACATTTTGGCTTTAGAAATCTGAAAGCTACTGAAATTTTCTTTATTTTATTACTTGGTCTTTGGCTCTTTCGAGAAAAAGAAAATAGAATTTTGTACAATTCTTTCGTTAATATCGTTATTTCTAATTAATGAAAATATTGTTCTTCATTTAGAAAAACTACTTGATATTTATCTTTCATTCAAGTATTAATAGATATTTGTGGGATTTATGATAATTGAGAAAAAAATAATATAACGTGAAAACATTTCAATTTTTGTAGCTTCAAGAAATAATTTGTCAAATTCGAAAATGAATTACAGAAAATCCATGATAGTTGTAGATCTATGAAAATCCATGATATGGCTCATTAGAAAAACTGTATATTTATCTTTCGAAAATTAAATGAAAATGCTTTGAAATTCTATGAAATTGAAAATGAAAGCCTGTATATTTATCTTTAATTCAAGTATTAATTGATATTTGTGCGATTACAGAAAATCCATGATACATGATAGTTGTAGATCTAGAAATAGCTCATTAGAAAGCCTGTATATTTATCTTTCATTCAAGTATTAATTGATATTTGTGCGATGAGTGATAATTGAGAAAAATAATATAACGTGAAGACATTTCAATTTTTGTAGCTTCAAGAAATATTTTTACAATTTTAAAAATGAATTACAGAAAATCCATGTAAGTTATAAATCTCGACAATAGCTCATTAGAAAGCCTGTATATTTATCTTTCATTCAAGTATTAATTGATAAAAATTTGATATCTGATAATTGAGAAAAATAATATAACCTGAAGACATTTCAATTTTTGTAGCTTCAAGAAAAAATTTTACAATTTTGAAAATGAATTACAGAAAATCCATGTAAGTTTTAAATCTCGCTAATAGCTCATTAGAAAGCCTGTATATTTATCTTTTATTCAAGTATTAATTGATATTTGTGCGATCTGTAATAATCGAGAAAAATAATAAAACGTGAAGACATTTCAATTTTTGTAGCTTCAAGAAATAATTTTACAATTTTGAAAATGAATTCCAGAAAATCCATGTAAGTTGTAAATCTCGATAATAGCTCATTAGAAAGACAGTATATTTATCTTTCATTCAAGTATTAATTTATATTTGTGCGATGTGTAATAATTGAGAAAAATAATAAAACGTGAAGACATTTCAATTTTTGTAGCTTCAAAAAATAATTTTACAATTTTGAAAAAGAATTACAGAAAATCCATGTAAGTTGTAAATCTCAACAATAGCTCATTAGAAAGCTTGTATATTTATCTTTCATTCAAGTATTAATTGATATTTGTGCGATGTCTGATAATTGAGAAAAATAATATAACGTGAAGATATTTCAATTTTTGTAGCTTCAAGAAATAATTTTACAATTTTGAAAATGAATTACAGAAAATCCATGTAAGTTGTAAATCTTGATAATAGCTCATTAGAAAGCATGTATATTTATCTTTCATTCAAGTATTAATTGATATTTGTGCGATTAGTGATAATTGAGAAAAATAATATAACGTAAAAACATTTCAATTTTTGTAGCTTGAAGAAATAATTGTAAAATTTTGAAAATGAATTACAGAAAATCTAGAGAATGGCTCATTAGAAAGACTGTATATTTATCTTTCATTCAAGTATTAATTGATATTTATACGATGTGTGATAATAGAAAATAAAAATTATGAGTAAATTTGATTTAGATCTTAGACAAATTTATTAATTTAGTTCGAAGAAAGTGAATGATTTGAATAGACTCACCTGATTTTTGATGTTGCAGATTATACTTTCATTAAAAAAAATAAACAACACAATTTTACCTGAAACTAAAAAAAAAACACAAACAAAAACGAAAGCAAAAGAATCAAGTATATTTGTGGATCTGGACTGGTAAAATGGAATAAAACGAATATTTCTCTTAAGATTTTTAGTTTGTTTATGACAAAAGTTGTAAATATAGTAGATTTTTTCTATAAAATTTAATCTAAATTAATAAATTTATTTACTATATTGTAATTAACATACATCCTGTAATATTTCTTATTATTTCTTGCATTTGCGATAAATCAGCGATCGCTGCGTACCTTTAAACAAATCCATATATGGTCACGAAAACGTCGCTTTTCTGCGTCTCGATGAATCAGCGAATGCTGCGCATTGCAATTGTTTAAACAATTCTTAATTCGTTGTTACGAAAACGCCCGATCTACGACACGATGAATCGCAGCGGTTCTAAAACGTCGCGATGAATCATCTGCAGCTGCGAACACATAAACAATTCCTTATATGGTCACGAAAACGGCGCTTTTCAGCGTCGCAATCTCTGCGTATTGCAATTGTTTAAACAAAACACTGCTTTTGCTTTCAAATAGCCAACGTAAAATTTTCCATATAGAAAACAAACGTTAATAAAATTGAAGAGAAACAACAATTTTTTAACGGAAAATCTATTTGTAAATTAAAAGCCCGAAACTGAAAGTTTTCATGGAATTCGTCACACCATAACAAATTCCCAGCTTAATTTTTCGTACGACTTTTATCATAAAATTTAAAACTTTTATAACTTAAGATTTACATAGGCTGATTGTTAAATTTTACAATAAAACTATTGGAAATTAAAATGTTCAGGTTGAAATTTTCGGCAAATATTTTAATTACATTGTTGTTGTTAAAAAAAACGTAAAATATTTTAGAATCAACTTATATCGTTTTTATTATTAAATATATTCCTTGTACATATATATTTTTTCTAACTTTCATATTTTTGTTCTTAAATTTAACAATTAAACGTGTAGGTTGATGGTAATATGAAAGTTTAAACGAGTTAAGACAATTTGTAAAAAGAAATCTTTGATTTGGGAGAAATTTCAGCATTTTATTTAAAAAAAATGGTTATATACACTAATAGCTGACATCAAATTAAATATAAAAACTATGATCGTTGATCAACAAAAACGTTTTTTTTTTAATATTTTGCTAACTAATTTGTTTATTGCTGTTTTCTTTATAATTAGATGGCACAAGAGCAAGCTAGAGAAAACGCTGGAAGAGTAACAAGACCGAGGAGAGTACGCACCTCGTTTACGTCTTTCCAGCTGAGCAAGCTGGAGGAGACGTTTAAGAAGATGCCCGTCATCAACAGACCGGTGAGGTACAGCCTGTCATTGGAGCTAAATCTGCAGGAAAAGCAGATCAAAATTTGGTTCCAAAATCGCCGAATGAAGGAGAAGAAGGAGAATGCTAGAGTTGCTGCGAGTATGGCAACGGCCATGAACTCTCCGCCGATGTTAGACCAAAACCAGCTCACACAAATGCCATCAACATCATGGTACAACCCAAACTCTTCACACTTTCTAACCCCAATTTACAAGAACCAAGAATGCACCGAACAATACCAAACAGTGAACGAAGTAAGTCCAGTTGAAGACAAGACTTCCAACCAAGAGCAGACCTTCTCAGACAAAATCAACTTTTACGAGATTCAGCAGATACTTGGAGATATTTATTAATGATTTTTAGTACCTTTAATTCCCCAGTGAATGTTTATTTTTTTTTAGATCCCAAACCCAGTTTTAATTTATTAATAATTAATATTTTTAAGTATTTATTGTAATATTATAAAAATTAATCGTATTGAATAGTATTAA
>NW_017098899.1:0-2899 GCF_001412225.1 Nicrophorus vespilloides
ATATATTTTCGAAGAAAGGAAATCAGTTTTTACTATGTGGATGTGGAAACTCACCCGTTTTATAACTAACAACTCTAAGATTGTAAATCTGACAATTTATGGGATGTCTTATTGTAAGTTATCAACATTTTCCAGTTATGGTATTAAAGAACTGAATATATTGACATGTATTATTAAAGTTGACATTCGTGTAAATTTTGTTCTTTTAATATTTTTACTAAATCCGCACTCTACCTACATAGTGCGGGTCTGATTAAAGCTGATTCACTAAATTTCAATGTGAAAATTTCAATACAAATGATTTAATTTTTAATACTCAATTTACAAGGCTTCGATTGTGCGGATTCACTATAATACGGTGTGAAAATTTCAGAACAAAGTAAATTCTAATTGAACAAAATAAAAAAAATTAGTAAACAAAATTATTTTTTCTACATAGATTTTTGTGTTTATTTTCAAAATCCTTGATTAGTGCGTATTATTGGCGGAATCGATTATCATAATAGTGGTTAAACATATCTTGAAATTTAAATAAAAATTCAGTAAACTTATAATATTTGATTTTCTTCAATTATTTTCTATATTTTGTATATAAAAAATTCCATAAAATTTGCGATTAATTTCTTTTTCATTTATACAATAATAACATTTAGATTTTTTTTTAAATTTAAATCAAACTTTAATTAATTAATATAAACTTATAGTCATTGATTTTCTTCAATAATTTCTATATTTGGAATTGACAAAGTTCCGGTAATAACCCGTCAAGTGCGTTTCCACGAGTCGACACTGATTGTCACGATGTTTCGTGTTGTCTACGTTGTCTGAATACTGCGTAGTTACATTTGGCATCGAGAATTGCATTGGGAAGTTGGATACAATTGCATAATAGAATAAGTTTTGACAGGCACAACTTTCGCTATTATATCGGTCCGTGACGCTATTAAACTTGTATCGATTGCCGGAGGCGTAACTTGAGTGCCGACTCAGTTAGAGTTAGTTAGTTATTTATCTTGGATCCTTCTGGCTTTCGGCCGCGGCCCTTTCCGCCCTTATCGGCGCGCCATTCAATTAAAAAGGGCCGCCACTGCCGTTGCCGCTGCCCGCAACCCCGACTGACTGGTTGTTTTGTGTGTTTACAGGGCTGAGACGATGATACCGTGAGGTCCAGGCAGTCCCTGCGAGCCATGCCTACCCTTAGCATGCTAAAAAACGCCCTCGGCCACCACGCAACGGCACCCGTTCTCCATGTTAACGATGTGATACAGCCCACGACTTCCGATGGTAAAACCCTCAGCTTTTTGCATGCTCAAAGCGAAGCACTCCCTTCGCAGTGCCCTCTTCCTTTTCGCCGAATACCGGCCCTTGGATACACAGACGCATTCCCGCTTAATCGCATCTCATTCTCCACGAAATTGAATCCCGGGGCGCGTAAAACATTACGCCCTTCCATTATGTTTCTCCATATGAATATTTCATGCGATGCATCAACATTTTTACTGCCCTAAAAGGGATTAACATTAAACGCGAAACAGATTTGATGGATCACCCACACACAACTTCATCTCGCATCATATCATCCTTCTTCTCCTCATCCTCATCCTCCTTCTCTACCTCTCACATAAAAGAGCTCCACCGAAGCTCATGCAAAATTCTATAACAATAAATTCATTTCATCTCTTATAAACTCCTTCAAGCCACTTACTTTCCACAAAGAATATAAACTGCATCGCTCAGTTCGCATACATTTAAATGGCAACGATGACAATGAGAAGCGAGGATCATGGTAATTTCCTTCATTCATTTGCGTTGCAAAGTATTTGTTTATGGAACCGTTGTTTTTGTGGGATTAACATTCCTTTAAGTGCACTCCGGCACTCCGAGAGGACACGCTCATCATACAATTTCCGCTTTTGCATCTGCAATTCCTCGATTACATGATAATGCGAACTTTATGTTGTATGTAGAAAATCTGGAGGAATTCAATGAAGGCACCATAGGCAACTTCCTCCGCTTATCACCGGATAAGTTTCTGAATTTGACCGTTCCTAATGACACTCTGGTTAATGGCACATTCAATAATACCTTCATCGGCAACGAAGATGGTGAACCCTTGGCCCACATTCTCCTCATGGGAGTACTCTCCATTGTTCTAGGCCTCATGATCTTAGTAACCATCATCGGTAAGTTAAAGAACACTTAACCTTTAAATCAATATTTATCAATTGTCACCATTTATTGCTTTAACATGTACTTACTAAATATTTACCCTTTTCTTATGACAAATTGCTGTCGTGTTGAGGTTATGTTTTTAAGCTCTGAAGTTAGTTCTGTATGAGTTATCAAAATACGTTTCTTTAGTTTCTCTTATAACAGTTGGAAACGAGTGTGTCAAATCTTTTCGTCAGCAAAGTGTTAAATGACAGCTAACATTTCTCATTTTGCTAACTAGTTTTTGTTAACATTTGTCATTTATATTTCTCATAAATCTTATAAAAATAAATAAAAAATCTTTATATTTCAGGAAATGTCTTCGTTATTGCTGCCATCCTTATGGAGAGGAACCTGCAGAATGTCGCCAACTATTTGATCGTGTCGCTTGCAGTTGCTGATTTGATGGTAGCATGTCTGGTCATGCCTCTGGGTGCAGTTTACGTGGTGAGTGACTACTTCACGTACTCTTCACTTTATACATGGTTTCATTCGGTTTTAAAGTGCCATAAATAATCAATTAAACATTAACTGCGGCACTAATTACGAGCACCGTGATTTGCGCATGAACGGCACGTTTACATTCGGCGAAGCCACGAATTTACAATCGCAATCATTTCATACTACAGCCCACATGGGACCAGGGGTCATTTATTTTATTTTATTCGCAAAGCTGCAAATTGAATTT
>NW_017098900.1:0-25905 GCF_001412225.1 Nicrophorus vespilloides
AATAATGCTCGATAAATCAGCTTTTTTTTTCACATTTTAATAATTTTCTCAAAAACTGTAATAGATAGAATGAATCCAAATATGCATATGAAAGCTGAATGTTTGGGAAATCTAGCAAGTATATATACATTCCTGTGCTCTTATCCATATTGTTGTAATACGCGTTCAAAGAACGGGGTGGGGTGTGGGGAGGCGCCAAATGATTACATACTTTTGAGGGAGGCGTAGTAACATCAAGTTTGGAAACCACTGTCCTAGAGGGAAGAATTAGGAGGAAGACAATTGGTTATATTAATTAGGATCTAATTAATTGGGTCGAAAATTGTAAAAATATTTATTAGAATTGTTTCATAATATAATAGGTTTAACAAAATATTTAATCACAGCTGTGTTTGACGCATTCGAAGGTTTTGGGTATATGAAGAGGATGACCGTAAATAGGAATCATCCCTTCCTGAACTGTTTTCAAGATTGTGAGATAGGCCTCATGCCAATTGCAATGTAAATTACTAATATTTCTATAAAAACAATATGAAATTATAGCAAAATATTAATTTCAAAATTAAATATTTACCTGTGAAAGAATTTCAGAATCGTATGCAACTGCTCGATTTTCCTACTCGAGACCAACTCTTTCAAATATTCACCCAACATATTAACATCCACCAGTTTCGGTTCAGATTCATGCTTGAACCAATTTCGAAGCATAGTTTTAAAATTATCGTAATTCAAAGACGCGAAACCCGTGTCTTTCTTCCGCTTTTCCGGCTTGGGTTCATCAATTTTAATCTCTGGTATTCTCGTTTCCGGTTTTGCTTTCAACGTTTTCGTTTCCAATTTGTACTCTTGCATAACTTCTTTCCTAATATCATCAGGCAACTCGTTTAAAACCGTTTCCTCGATGTTTGTTGACGCAACCTTAGTTTCCTCACCTTTATCCAAATTGTATTCTTTGATAATTTCCTTCCTGATATCCTCCGGCAGTTCGTTCAAAACATTCAAATCTATATCGCATTTGCTTTGCTTCAATTAAAAAAAAACGAATAATTATTGAATTAGTTTAAAAATCGAAATGTTCACTTACTTTAACTTTAGGTCTATCTTTTTGAGTGCTTTTGAAGTAATTGCTCAATTCATTGGATGATTTTCTTACTAATTTTGTACCGTTTTTTGAACCTCTTGGACGACCTCTTCCACTTGCTCTCATCGGTGGTTTCACTTCTATCGTATCTGCAACAAGATTTAATTAAAATATTAGTGTTAACAATTCTTCTTTCTTTAATTTACTCTCTTTATTTTCTTCATTTATAGTAGTATCTTCTTTAAAAGTCTCTGAAATCTTCCAAATTTATATAAATTAACAATTAATTTAATATGCGTCACCTACTTTCTTTGATAATCGATTTCTGCTGGAAGCTCACATCTGAAAAAGTAATAAAAATTCATAAACTAGACTGAAATCAATGATATTCACTAACCTTTTTTAGTCTCAACTTTTGTTGAAGGTTTACTTAGGAAACTCTTCATGAAGCTATTCATTACGACCGCCTTCTCTAACCGAGTTAACTGAATTCCCACACCTCTTAAATCTTGGTAAGGTTGCTTGAGTTTTTCATAAATTCCTTTGATTTCCCGGTAAATCACTTGGGAATCTTCGGTGGCAGTTGGAAGCATCACACTTCTTGTTAAGCTATCGCACACTCCGTGTCCCAAATACTTCGCAGTTTCCTATAAAATTATTGTATGTTTATTATATTATTAATTACAATTAGTTGGAGCGTACAGTTGGTGCATTTTCCGCCCGAACCATGAGCTTCAAAGTAACTCCTCTAGCTTTCATTCCGGTTTCCAGCAATCGATTCTTCACTTCCACGGAAAGTCTTTGTAGGAAAGTCAAAGCTTCTTCTTCGTTTTTGAAGCGAATTCCGTAATTCACCTCAGCCGAAACACTCTTTCTCTCATGTTCATAGCACAAAGCCTTTTTGTCGACACCATGCGATTGGTCCCAAATACTCTCACCTGATTTAGACCCAAATTCCTTCTGCAAAACCGTTAAAGAACTTTCCTGCAAATTATAAATTAATAAAAGAAATAATCATTTTAAAATAGATTAGTTACTTGGATATCTTTGCAAGTTTCAAAACCCAAATTCTTAAGTTTAATCAACGTCGCTCTACCGACTCCAGGCAATTCAGATAAAGGCATTTCCGACATGTAATCCTCCACTAATTCAGGTTTTAGGTAGTATTGACCATCAGGTTTTGCTCTCTTCGTGGCTAAACGTGCTTGCAATCTATTAGCTCCGAAGCCTGTAGAACAAGGACACCCAGTCCTAGCCTTGATGACGCTCCTAATATGCCCGGCCCATTCCTGCACGGTAAAAGAAGTCTTCTGCAGGATATTACCAATATCCACGTACATCTCATCGCAGCTCACAGCTTCGATATCAAGAGTATATTCCGATATAGTCTTATACAAAATAGAAGACACCTGCTTGTAACCTTCAAAATCGTAAGGTATAGCTTTTAAATTAGGGCACAGCTTCAATGCAGCTCCCATAAACATCCCATTCTTAACTCCACACTTCCGCGCTTCGTAGCTACAACTAGCAATCTCTGATAAGCTACTATTGTTATCAATAGCTTCCAGTCGACAATCGGCTCCTTCTGGTAAACGCTCCACGTACATCTCAATTTCCCTCCGACGATCCACATTCGACCTAGAAGGACCACCTTTGGAATGTGTAACTGCAACTGGTAAACCTCTAAGTTCCGGTCTCGATCTCAATCCAACCGAAACGAAGAAACAGTCCATATCGATGTGCATCACGATCGATCCAACAGATTTATTATTGACTTCCCTTTTAGTAATTGCTTCCAAACCGGGATATTTTCCTGTATTCTTCTCGCGCATATCATTCACCAGTTGCTTAAATTCCGCTCCGAGCGTGGCTATTAAATGCAACCTCGAATTATTGTAAAACTCGGCAAGAAAACTCGGATCCGAAGCTGTTTTAGTTGATGCATTTATACTATTATTCTCTAAAACGCTTTTAGATTTTGATTCATCAATTGATATTTTACCTTCATAAGCTGTTTTAGTTAATGCATTTATACCATTATTTTCTAATACTCTTTTAGAATCAATAATTTTTGATATTTTCATTTCATCTTCAGTGCTTTCAGAAAGCTTAAACTCAACCTCTTCATCAAATTCATTGGATTCAAATAGATCTGGAGAGATGGGTCTTGATTTTGTTATGTTTTTAGATTGTACGTCTGCACTTTTCATGTAATGTTTCAATTTTGGCTGAGTCCTGCTCTGATTACTGTACAGCAAATAGTTGCTGTAATCCAGAACCCTTCCCAAAGTAATGCTATCCACAATCCAACCTGGTTTTACTATTGGAACATTACCTAATTTAGAAATCTGCAATCCAATCCATTTATTCAATCATTTCTCTCTACCCATCAAAACTCACTTTAACATTTGGTAACATACTGGCAATAATATGAGTGGTTGAGGCCACTTGATAAGTGTGGAAGACTCCTCCGTGTTCAGCCATCAAAATTTTCAGCTCCTCAGAACTCGGCTTAGTGTAACCATTGACAAAGATTGCAATACCCTTGAGAACATCAGACACCTTCTCAGCACTTTTAACAGTCTGTTCTCTGTACTGTTCCATAAGCTTAGCCTTTTTGGCTTCCATGTAACCACCCTAAATGAAATCATATTTATCCATCAACTTAAAGTAAAGTTTACTCAATTCTTACCCATTGGGCAAAACCATTTTCATCATCATCATCATTTCTCTTTCTTCGTCCACCCCTCATTAAAGTAATAATTTAAAAATTAAAATTCAAAAATATAAAATTCAAATAAACAAAATCATCTGAGAATTGTTGGTTATGTTTTGACGACCTCTGACCTTAATATTATTAATTTCACCTGTGCTTACCTGCAGCAATGTTACCAACTATCTAATTAATAAAAGGCATTAATTTTTGGGAATCTACTAATTATAGAAGTAAGTGTTTGTTATATTAATGGTAATGGAAATATTAGATGCGAATTTACTAATTAGATGATATTTTAATTAGTTTTTAATGAACAACAAGAGAAAGTTTTAGTTCTTCGCTTAGTATTCAGAGGGTTGGTCACCATACAACACCCAACCACACCTTCCTGCATACCTAATTGTTTACATATCAAAGAGTGTGTCATAGCTTTTATTTAATGTAAGTAAATAATAATATTGACTTAATTATTAATTTTATCTTAATTCATTAATTCTTTTTTATACTTTAAACAACTTTATATAGTTTAATAGAATAGTAAGTAAATCCAATTGGAATTTGTATTAAAGTTTGGGTGTTTACTTGTTTAAGATGAATTATGAGAAGAGGATGCCTTCGAGGCCCCCATCAGTCTACTCTCATGTAACCAGCCGATCCAGTGCCAATTTGAGAAGTGGCACAAGTTTAAAGTCGCTGAAGATACCTTGGTATCAGAAACCACTAATCCAAAATGCTATATTCATGGACGTTCAAAGATCTGCCTTTTACACAGGCATTTTCACTTTGGTAATTTATCACATTTACAAAGCTGTAATCATTTATTAATTTTCTTTATTTTAGTTGCTGGCACTATTCACAGTGGTTACTAGTATATTTGATATCTATTGCCATATAATGGCTCTTCCTGGATCAACACATTACGGATATCATGTATTCTCATATGAATTTGTTTATGTTGGAAATAAGCATGGTGAGTTAAAAACAGAATCAGTGTTTGGTCAATCAATGTAAATGTTTTGTTCTAGTAAGGAATGCTTTAGTGATGTTTGCTGTGTTCTCAACGCTTCTTTCATTCATTGTGTTTGTTACAAGTATATTCCTTATAATTGGTGTTAGAAAGGTAATTGGTAATAATCTAAATTGATTGATTTTAATGTAATTTGTATTTCAGGAGCATGAGAAGAAGATGGTTCCCTGGTTGTATACTTTCTTTGTGTTTTGTTTGTTCAGAGTCTTGGCGAATCTGTTCTCTAATATAGTGAACGATAACATCTTCGCCTACAACCGTTTGATGGTCACCTTCTGGCTCATCTTCCTCGCATTCTCGATCTACGGTTGGATTATAGTCTACTCGTTCTACATTGAGCTTTCCGAACTCACCAAGCTCGAGGATCTGGCGCATCTTCGGGTAAGTTAACTTCGGTTTACTAACAACACTCTAATCATGATTAATTCCCTTAATGCTTGCTAGAGTATCGAAAGGTAGCAATTAGCCGGTAAGGGTTTACTAATCTTTGTTTAATCTCTTCATCAAGAATTCAATTCAATTTGAGAAAACCAATATTTGATTTGCGCTAATCTTATGGTTGTTTCTGCAGATGGGCACTTTGCAGTCCCTGAATGCATCGACGGTCCCTTCCCTGGCGGGATCTCGTCCGACGACACCCCACAGTACGGTGTCGACGATGCCCGTGAGCTAAGCTCGAGGATGACGCCCATCGCCGGACCGTCGCGCTCCATCTCATTCTTCACCGATACAGATTTAAGCGTCGCGACGCCATCCACAGCGCCCATCGAATACATAACATAAGAGAAAACCTCTCCCGTCCAAAAAAAAAAAAAGAAACATAATTACGTGATAGTTTTATACATAACTGTACAAATTTAGACAAAAACCCTTTGATTATATAACATAATTTATATCATCAAAGAACAACTGAACAGATTTTCATATCCTGTTATGAAATATGTATTACTTTAACGATCCGTCCACTTTATTATTATTATTTTTAAGAGTTTTAACAAGATTTCGTCCTTTTGCTTATCAAACCAAAGGATGTGTTGCGTTTGAAGCAATGGCCTTCGAATTCATGCGAGCAACGAAACTTACCGTTCTGTTTCTCGAAAAGCAAAGAAATGTTTTAAATTAGGATTTTATTTGTTTACAGATGGTAATATTTTATACAATTTTATAAGCTTTCAAAGTTACGTTTACTGTAGTAAATTATTTTAACGAAAATGGAACACCATAAAAATGGTTTTATAGTCTACTCACAACTTTTTTTTATTAAATTAAAAATTTTATCCGACTCTTGTATTTTATTACCCAATCATCAAAAATCCATTATTTTTATTTATAGATTTTTACTTAAGAGTATTACTTTTATACATTTATTTCACACATATGTTACTTTCAATATAATACAGCAATATCTCGTATTGTGCGGCTTTAATCAGTCCGGATTCACCACAGTTTGAAAGGTAGTGAGAAAGCAGTGACTTCACATTTTAGTGATTTTCTCAAAAACTATAATACATAGAATGGTTCCAAAAGATGCATATGAAAGTTGCAAATTTGGGGAATATAACGTGTATTCAAATATTGTGTTATTGTAATTCGCTGTCTCCACATTTTAGTGATTTTCTTAAAAAGTATAAGAGATAAAAGTGATCCAAAAGATGCATATGAAAGTTGGATTGTTGGGGAATACAACTTGTATAATCTTATCAGATACTGTAATAGATAGAATGAATCCAAATTTATTTTATCCGAGTTTTGTGTTTTATTACCCAATCCATTACAAAAATCCATTATTTTTATTTATAGATTTTTACTTAAAAGTATTACTTTTATACATTTTTCTCACATATTTGTTACTTTCGATATAATACAGCAATACCTCGTATTGTGCGGGTTTGATCAGTCCGGATTCACCATAATCTGGTTTGAAAGGTAGTGAAAAAGCATTGACTTCACATTTTAGTGATTTTCTCAAAAACTATAATAGAATGGATCCAAAAGATGCATATGAAAGTTGCAAATTTGGGTAATGTAACGTGTATTCAAATATTGTGTTTTTGTAATTACCTGTCTTCACATTTTTGTGATTTTCTCAAAAAGTATAAGAGATAAAAGTGATCCAAAAGATGCATATGAAAGTTGGATTGTTGGTGAATGCAACTTGTATAATTTTGTCAGAAACTGTAATAGATAGAATGAATCCAAAATTATTTTAGAAAGAAAGATTTAAGTACAAGGAAAGAAATGAATTTTTAAAAAAAACAACACACAATTAAGCTATTATTTTGTAATGAATAATTAATACTTTTTTTTTTACAAATATATTACAAGTTTACACTGTCATACTCAGAGTAAGTATATAGAAAAATGCTATTAAAATTCTCGATTTGCAAAGTGGAAAATCATTAATATTGTTCACGTTTTCTTTTTTTTCCATTAAATCCCAACGAATTTTCCAGTTTGCAAAAGGCGTTCAATGAATCGAAGAAAGAAACAAAACAAATCATAATAATAATAATAAGAGTCAAATAAACTGTCGATAATTACGTAATGATTATACGTTGACGCACTTTGTCCCAATCGCGCGACATTCCCGACGACACTCACTCACATTTAGGCTGTTATTTAACTAAACGAACTAAATAATAATTAAAGGAAACAACAAACAAACAATAAATCCATCTTTCTCTCGATTTCGCTGCTCGTATTTGAAACAACGTTAATATTATCAATAAATCAATTGATTTATCGCTCGGAATCAACCAAAAAGTGAAACATGGAATGTATAATATTTATATTACGTACATGTTACAAGGAAATAAAGAATAAATATTTATAATAATATAATATGTATAAATCGTATGTATATATATATATATATAAAAAAAAATCATGGATTTCGTTCCCTATTTCTTCTTATATTCTTTCGAAATTACACAAGAAAAAAAAAAACGATTGCTTTGTTTCAGTCAAAGATAAAATTACAATTTAAATTATAGTTGCTGTTTTTTTGCTTCTCTCAAAGAAATTATAAGAAAAAATGTACATCGAGGAAATCTGTATAGGGCTTAGAGGGTAATTAATAATTATTATAATAGTATAAATTAATTACATTGAGCATATATAGAAGACGAAATAAATTAAGTACAAAATAATTAATGTTTAGGGTTTGTTTTTTTGCAAAAATTTTCGCGATTGTACAAATCGTGAGAGAAAGATTCACCAAAACAATAAATATACCATTCATATACACATAAACAAATTGCTTATTGCTCGATTTTTTTCTCTTTATATTCTTTATTATATAATATATATTTATAGTAGTATTAAATAAACAAAGAAATACTTAGAATGTAGACGAAGACTTTAAAAAAAAAAGTTTTTTTTCTCTTAATTTCTTTCTTTACTTGCAGTCTTTTACGTTGTTGTCTCATCTCATCTTCGTTCTTAATTTCTGTAATATATATAATTTCGCAGTCAGTTCACAACAACTATCAATCATCTTTTCTTTTTTCTCTTTAAATACTACTACGGACAGTTCATTTTTTTTTATTCCATTGCTCTCACATTTGGCTAGAAATAAAAACAATTATAATATTAATAATAAACAAATAAATAAATCCAGACGCAAAAAGATCTAAGCCAAAATTTGGTCCAAATTTCAGCGTTTCACTTGATTTCCTTTTTTCAGCCTCCATCCACTCCACAGTTTTAGGCCACGAAAGAATAAATAGACAATAAAACAAGAATCACGTTTCAGGCACAAATTTTGGCTCAACACATTTTACAATATCATTATTAATTTTTTTTTTCTTTAAATATATATATATATTTATATAATATACATAATTCTTCTAATATTGATTCACTTTCTTTCTTTTTAAATATAATATAAATCCTTGTTTGTTCATCGCTAAACAGAAATCGGAAATTATATTACGTTGATATGTAGAAAAAGTATACAAAAGAAAAACTTTTCACGCTCATCCCAGAAAATCAAATTGTTTTTTTTTTTCAAAGAAAACAATTAATGAATTATATAACTAAATACATGTTGGTGTTTCGTTCCTTGTTTGTGTTCACGTTCTCTTCTTCTCCAATTTCAAATTGGTTTCGTGCTAAGAAGCATTTCGTTTCAACGAATAATTAAATTAAAAAGGGGTTTCGAAACGCACCGGACGAGGCACAAACTTTGGTTCTTGTTTTTGAATTTGCGCAAATTAAAAGTTTTCGTTAGTTGGAGCGTCTATTTTGTTTGTTTTATTTCGTTTCGTTTCACACCATTGGACGGCTTCAAAGAGTGATAAAAATTGATTTGGAAAACGAATGATTTCAATCGATAATTTTATAGATGTTTCTTGATGTAAAAACCAAAATTTGCGTCTCTTCCATTTACGTTTCGTAATTATTTCGTTATTTATGTTGTTGTTGTTGTAAGAAGAGAATATTTGTTTTATAATTAGGTACACACGTAAATATTTTTTTTTTATAATTTTTTTCTTTGTTTTTTTTTTGATTATTAGATTGTTATTACATGGATAAAAAGAATTACAATTGCCGATTACTCTCTTGTTTTTCTTCTCTCGCTATTTTTGTTTATACATAAAGCTCACGGACACCTCAGAGTATCTAAAATGTTCACTTGAATCCATCGCGCACTCCGCGCGAAAAACGTTCGTTCTTTTTTAAAAAGAAGAAAAAAACGGTAAAAAAAGTCTCTTTTTTCCTTTTTTCTGCTTAAATTTTTAGATAGAAAAATGGAAATTAAATAGAAAAATATATGTGTATGATCGGATTGTCCACTCGTCGACGAAGCGAAAAAGCACACTAACTATAAACTAAACGATAAATATCACCACGTTTTGATTCCACTTAAATAAGAAAAAACAAGGATTGAAATTAACAAATTAATTAAATGCGTTTGAAATAATAATAATCCTGTGGGTCCTTTTCGCTTTGCGAATGTTGGTGTTCAAGTCGGGGTGGTGTCTCTTCATTTCCTTCTTTAAACGAGGAATCCTTCGGTCCCGTTGACCCGGATCTGGGCTCTGATGTTCTGCACGCTGTTCATGATCTTCTTCTGGTGACCCACGAGGGTGATTCCCAGCTCGGTCAGCTCCTTCACCGTCAGATTGACGACTGCGTCCATGGTGTTGATGCCACCTGCGTGGAAGTTCTCCAGGTATCTGGTCATCTTTATCGAGTTCAACCATTCCTCCACCGAGGAGAAGTTCGTAAGATCAGGCGCGTCCGCCGCTAAGGGATTCGTCGATCTACAAGAAGCAAAAAAACCGAAATCTTTAATAATACTTTCTAAAAATAAAATACAATTAATTTTGATTTAAGTAAATAATCAGTAAAGTTTTGTGGCTCAACATCTAAAGAGTGTCAAAATCGTTTACAATAATTAATCTGTAATAATAAGAAACACAAACATGTTGAAAATTACACAATAATTGAGTAAACTGCAAATAATGCAATAATTATCGTTCCTTCTATTAAGGTCAAGAGAAACATATATAATCAGCATCTAAAATAATGAGAAAGGAGCGACGTAAAATCAGTTATGAATAGGTTTTCTTTGTCAAAAATTAGACCTGATGCCACAGAAAATTACGTTAAAAATCGCATGCGTTGTGTTTAGTGGTTATTTGTTATCGTGCAAACCCACGCTTTACTATCTTTGAGTGCTGTAACGAGTTAATGGTTTATGGTTGTTGGAATTGGGAGAAAACGAAAGCAGCGAAAGAAATAATTGAAATAATAAAAGAAACCAAAAAAAAAAAATAGCAAAGCGAAGGAGGAGAAATAAGGGAGAAACGTTCGAGCTATAAAAATCTTCCCAAACACCTCGGTTAATTATTTAGTTTTGAAGATTCGGAAGATCGAATGTTTCTCGCTTATCCTTGTGTTAGATGTAATTAATTAAAAAAAAAATAATAAAAAAGAAGCATAGAAATACCTTAGGTGTTTAAAGTTTGTGAGATAAAATAAATTGTAAAGCAATAGAGGAGATATTTACAGGTTGCTGGTAAAAGTGACCCAATTGCCTTCTTTACTGTTCTGTGTTCTGTTCCATCCGTCGACCTCGTCGCCCTCCCCGTCCGTCCCCGTCACACCCCCGCTCCCTCCTGTACAGTACTCGCTGCCGCCGCTGTTCTCGCCGCATCCCCCATCGAAATCGTTGAGCATACGCCAGCCGCCGCCAGAAGATGAAGAACCGTCCCTGTTCAGATCGTTCAGATGGCTGACGTTCAAGTGGCTGTTGAACAACCGATTCATTTCGATCTCGTTCTGAATCTGCCTGTTAATATCGAAGTGGCCTGGCAGAGTGCCGAACCCATGCGGCGGTGGCTGCTGTTGGTGGTGATGATGCACCATGTACGGTTCGTGGTAACCGTAATTGCTGGGCACGAACCCACCAGAAGAGATGCGGTGCTGCATTATAAACTGCTGCGGTAGATTTCTTCGAAGAGAGTGCGAGAACTCGGCAAGCTGTATGTCGGGGAGCGGTGGATGAGGAGGAGCCGGGTTGGAAGGCAGCGAAGGCCTGTTTAGCCAAAAGTACGGATTAAAGGGTGGCGGAATGCTAAAAAAATTATACACAACGACGTGTTCATATAAATAAATATAAATAAATTAAAAACGAACAAATGATAATAATAATAAACGATTAAAGCGTGCACTAGTAACCGAAGAGATAGAGAGTGAAGAGTAAGTAAGCTTAAGTGGTGGGAATGTATTTAGGTATTCTTTCACCAGTTTTCTTCTTTCGTTCGACCTTACCGGTTCTGAGCAATTTTTCGGAGAGTGTCCGGCACCCGGATCAGCTTGTCCAGCGTCTTCACGATGGACTGGAATGTGGGTCTGTGGGTGCGCTCCTTCTGCCAGCAATCCAACATCAGCTGGTAGATGGCCTCGGGACAATCCATCGGAGCCGGCAGTCTACAAAATCATTTTTTTGTTCATTAAATCATCTTTTTGAGAGCGAAATTCGGATCTTACCTGTAACCCTTTTCGATGCTCTTGATGACGTCCTGATTTGACCAGTTCCAGTAAGGTCGTTCACCGTAGGACATCACCTCCCAGCACACGATTCCCATGGACCAGACGTCGCTGGCCGAAGTGAATTTACGGAAGGCTATCGCCTCAGGAGCCGTCCATCTCACAGGGATTTTACCACCCTAAAATTAGCAATTATTTAAAAAGTTGTTTAACAAACAAATAATTATAGTAAGTATTTCTTTAAGTTACTTGACAAGTATTCTAGATGTGTACTTCGACAAGTATACGATTCTTACCCTCGTGGTGTATGCTCCTTCGGTGGCGCTCTCAATTTCCCTGCTGAGACCAAAATCTGCAATCTTGCAGACGAGCTGCGAATTGACCAGAACGTTCCTCGCAGCGAGATCACGATGGACGTAGTTCATGTCGCTGAGGTATTGCATGCCCGCCGCTATTCCACGCAGCATTCCCACGAGCTGCAGGACCTGGAACTTCCCGTCGTTGGCCTGCGGATAAAAAAAATGAATCAATCAATGCAATTGATTCGGTTTTCCAATTGAAATCGTACCCGAAGGAAGGTGTCCAGAGATCCGTTCTCCATGTACTCGGTGATGATCATCACGGGATTGGATTTGGTGACGACGCCTTGCAGGAAGATCACGTTCGGATGCTCGAACTGTCCCATGATGGAAGCTTCGGTGAGGAAGTCGTTCCTAGCCTTATCCAAAGATCCGGCCTTCAGCGTTTTGATAGCCACGTCGATGTCCATGCCGTTCACCTTCAGTTTACCCTTGCAGACGTCTCCGAATTCTCCTCCACCTAAAGAATAATGAAGCAAATGGATGAGCATACATCATCATCATCATTGATTAGTCTTCTCCCTTTACCTATTATCGCTTCGATTGTGATACAGCCAGCATCAATTTCCCTTGCAAATTCGCGCACCGCCTGATTGGGGTCTTCGTACGTGTGTGGATCAATGTAGGTTCTCGAGGCTCCCATCCCGGTGAATAGGGGCGTAGTCACTGGAAACACTTCGAAAATCAACACAAAAAACGACGCGGAGAACAGCAGCAGCAGACGCAAACAAAACATTAAAACACAACAGAAAAGAACAAGAAAAACAAAACCATTATATAACATCAAATCTATTTATCTACACAGACACACACACTCAATATACAAAACGCACGTTTCGTATTAATTGCATTCGATCCTCGCGAAAGACAATAGGAATTCAATAAACAATTGTTCATTAAAATCGAAACAAAAAAGGCTACATAGTATATATGTATATATAAATCCTTTATGCTCGCAAGCAATTAGCGGTAAAAGTGCAAATTGGTGTATTTGCACGGAAACATGCAACACATAATTTATAATAATAATAAAATTTAATAGAAACGTAAGCTACTTCGAGCATGCAAAACAGTAAAAACTTTGATTTAAAACATATATAAAGTGAAGTTGTTCCTGGTTCAACGCTTGAACCAAAAGTACAACTTCAAACGACGCTTGGGACTATAAATTGACAAAGAAATCATCATCTTAGGTGTTAAATAATTAATCGGTTAATGTTTACCCATCACCATTTCACGCACACACACAAACGGTTTCTTCAATGTTCGCAGGACGCGGAAGACGACCATATTGTTGGCTGTGAAAAACTTACAAACTACAAAGAAGAAAACTAGAACTACAAGGTCCTAATCCATCCACCAAGCAATTGTTAAATCAATATTCTGCTTATAATCAAAGATTATTAAGATCCAATTTCTTAAATATTAAAATTTAAAGATAATTTTGTAATTATACAGATTATACGAAAATAATTTTCTGTTTTCAATATCTTATATGATGAAATGCATAATTGAGTTTCCGGAAAAAAAAAAGTGAAGTCGATGGAATATTGAAAATGTAATGCGAACTGGAAAATTCCGGATAGCCTTATTCAGATTTCATGGCTTTTCAATCACGATTTGCATTTTCACGGAGCCGGAAATCTAGACAAAAGCGCTGCGAGCGTCGACGAAAAATTCTTCCGCGTGAAAAATTTCCGAATTTCCTACTCGAAACATGTAATAATAATACTATCCAGAAGTGGATTGATTTTATTTACGTTCTTTTTAATAAACGAAATCTGTTTGAAAATGTAAAATGCAATATGCAATGAATAAGTGAACTTTGCGGAGATTGCAATAATAACGTTCTCGGGTTTAAGATGTTAAGAGAAACACGTTTTATGCACAATGTAAGAGCGGCGACAAAATATAAATAACGCGTGATGAGCCTATCTGAAATTATAAAGCTAATCCGTTAAGATTTTAATTAGTAATTAATATCGTTAGTGCCATGTTGTGCGCACATAAACGTGCAATTAGTGTGGCCGGATTAGTACCTCGTAATTCATTCGATTGCGGCGATGTGTTAGAGCGTCTCGGAAGAAGAATTATTTTATAAGAGGAAGAAAAAAAAATAAAAATAAAAAAAAAAATAATAAATTACCATTTGTGTGTGTGGTAACAATAGGAGGATTGTCCAAGTTATGATGAACTAAAAACAAAAATAAAACAAAAAAGAAATACTAAGAGATAAATTAATTAACGAAAACTGTGTTTTTTTTTCGCTTGATGGGGTTGTCAAGTCATGAAGCTCTGTGAAAGTTTAACACATCAATATACTTAAGTAGAAACCAATTGCGCAAATTGGTTCTGTAAGGCAAAAGCGTCTTTTATCTTAATAATATATATAAAAATACACACATAAATCAATCAAAAAATATAAAACAATCAAGTCATCTTGCGTTATCAAAAAAACTTTTCTTAGGCGGCGAAAATAACTTACTGTATGTTACTACTAATCCTTTTGGTTTAGAATGAGACGAAGAGGGGGAGAGCATGGAAAGTGCGAGTTTTTAGTAATTGTGCCAACTATTTTGGAAACGATCGTGACTTCGCTCTCGTTGGTATAAGTTTTTTTTTTGTTTGTTTTCGTTTTACATATTTATATACAAGGTTTAACGAGATGTGTAATTTACCTTCGCCGTTGCGGTATTCCAGGGTGTCGCAGTCGCTCGGTTGCTTCTTGTTGCATTCGTCGTTGGCTCTGGATTTGATGAAGACCACTGTTAAGACGATGACTGCCACGAGGATGACGACGATTGCGACGATGCCTCCAGCCACCAGCTGCAGTCGGAAACCTTCCTCGTCTTCACCTATGTAAGCTACACGAATTTGGTTTATTATAGGTATTGTTGAGTGTGAAGAGATTTTTCACTTACCGGTCTTGAGGACTTGTCCTGTAGTTTTGAAGATGACCGGGGAATAGGCGCTCCAACCGCGTTGGGTTTTAGCCCTCACCTGTAATCCGTACTCGGTGCGTTGCTGAAGCCCGGTGAAGGTGGCGAAGAGTTCGTTGGTGAGGATACTCGTGGAGTTGCTGTGATCAATATCGCCTTTCACGAAGCAGCGTACCTTAAGTAAAATTACATTTCAAAATTAGTTTCGTTGAATTAAAAAGGATTTATTCTTGATAATACTTCATAGGTTTCTACAGCATCGTTTTCGATTTCGCCACCGTCGCTGCTGGTGGGTACGTCCCAGCTGATGCTGATTTCGGTGCTCTTCACGGAAATAACGCGCACGTTCGTCGTGGTGCTTGGAACTGAAGCTTCAGTTGTGACGACTATATCCGCGTATTCCGGAGATCCGCTCTTCGAAGTCACATTCGATACACCGTTTTCGGCGAATACTTGGAATCTGTACGTAGTAACGGCGTTCAAACCGCTGATGGTGATCTTCGTGTCGTTGAATCTCTCCATGTTGGGTGAGTACTGGACCAAGCCCAAAATGCAGGCGTCGCATTTGATCCTGTAGGAGGTGTCGGCTCGACCACCCAAGTTCTCCGGCGGACTCCAGCTCAGCATCACGATCGATTGATCGACGAAGTTCACCGTCAAGTTTTGCGGCGCTGATGGAGGTTCTGCAAAGGAACAATTTATTTATAAAAGCAAATCGTTCGGAAGAATCTTTTCGATCCTCTTACGTGTACAAGGCATGTCTTTGGAATCTTTCGGGGAGCGGTAGAAACCGGAATCGCACTTGCATTCGCGCAAGCCCTCCACCTGGGCCTTCGAGTTCTCCGGGCATTTCTGGCAGAGATCGTCTCCGACACTAGACTTGTACTTGCCGCGCGGACATACTACAAAGAAACATCAATATTTTTCACCACCTTAATGCCCCAAATCGAAGCTTACCGTTGCAGGATTGCTTCTTGGTGTCCGGCTGGAAACCGGCCATGCATTTGCATCCACCTGTGGGTAACGTCCATTTCCCGTCGCCCTTGCAGAGGTACGTGGGCGTGTCGACCTCTTGCGCGTTCTCCACGCAGGTTCCCGTAGCCTGCTCGATAAGCGTCACCTCTTTTCCCGTCGGGGTCTTCGGGAACTTGGCGAAGTTTATCGTCACCTCCGGACACGTTATGTAATAAATCTGTCAAGTGAATTTTTTTTTTTTAGGTTTAGTTTTGAAAAACGATCTAAATTCGTATTTTTCCACTGACCTTTACGGCGAGCAACGAGATGCACGCTCCCTGATCCCTGAACGCAAAGTACACCCCTTTCTTCGTTACGGGGATGCTCTTCACCTCCGTATTGATGGTCACTTCGTTGTTCTTGTTGAATCTACCTTCGCCAGCGGCAATACGACCTTCACAAGTAAAAGATACAACGTTGTAAGTTATAATTCCGACACGTAAATTAGATTACAAATTATTGATTTGTAACCAACGCAAATCTAGAATTTGCTAATTTCTTCCATATCTTAGATAATCTAAACTACCCACGTAAATATCAATTCTCTTGGCCTTCAATTAAAACAATAAAACTTATTTGTTGTCCTTAACCAACGACAATACTTTGTTTACTGCATTTTTCTTTATATAAATATTATAATAATTCTCACAACCCATTACTTTTTAATTTACTAACCACAGTCACATTCACATTTCCTTTACTTTACGTATTTTTTCTTCAATGTTTCTTAGCAAATTGCATTGCAAAATTTACATAAATTGATTCATTTTAATTTCTGTTACTTTATATAAATAAATAAAAGTTATATAAATTCATAATGCAAAATTGTTAATTTTCTAAATAAAATAGTATTTAAAGCAAGATATTTTTTTTGTGATTTGTATGATTTTTAAGTTTGTTTCAAAAGCAGTATTTTAAGTATGTTCAAATATATATGATAATTAAAAAAAAAAACAAAATTCTGAAATAAAAGATGTGTGTCGTCAGGTGGAAAATGTTCGAAGTGTGTGTGTATGTTAGTGTGCACAGCCCCCTCGATCTTACTACATCTTGAAACGTATCTAACGATATGCAAATAAATAATTATCCGGCTCACCGATTAATTTGTAGCTATCGGTTTCCCACGGCGGGGGTTCCCTCGTGGCGACGTCGAACTCGTAGTACAGAAGACTGAACGTCTCCTTGCACGACAGCGCGTTACCTGCAAACATGAATAAATATCAAATAAACGATAGAGGGTACAAAAAAAAAATAGGGACGATAAACTGCTACAACTACTAATAATAATAATGATGATAGTTGTTGTAATAACGTAAAAAAAAGCATTTGAAATTCAAATCGAGGGTATAAAATATAATATAATATAATGATGGTGTAGTGTAATGTATAGAGAAGAGAGAGAGAGAGAAGTACATACCTGGAAAGAGGCTGCAATCCCTGATGGTGAACTGTATTTCGATGTAGATCCTGTTGGCCTGCGTCCGCTCGATGAACGGCACCCAGAGCCAGTTGTTCACGTTGCTGTAGGCCACGTCGCACACCACGTACGACCTCCAATGGAGTCCCTTTGGGAAATCCGAAAACGTCTCCTCCACCCACTGACAACAACAAAAAAAAAGACAATCATATAATGTAAAGAGAGGAATGTTAAAATAATGCAAGAATTGAGAGAATCTTTGAGGCTTTTTTTCGTTCCTCTGATTGACAGGCAACGACGGTGGGACCACGCATCATTGTTGCATTGTTGTCCTGCAGCTTTCTACGCGTGCATAAATTACAATTTTCTGATTCTCTTCGGCGAGGCGGGGACCGAAGAAGAAGGATCGTTTGGTTGGTTGGTTGGATGGATGGAAACACGCGCGCCTCGTTCCACGGACCGCGTTTATGAATGCTGATTAAATATCAATAGGCCGTGGAAAAGGCGACGAAGATAAATAAGAAAAAGCGCCCACTCTTTCTTTACCCTCACGCTCTCGTTCTTCTTCTTTTCACATTTTCTCAATCTGCATTTAATGCATTATTTATCCTCTCAGACGAACGCCTTTTCATTCGTCCCAAATTCCCAATTTGAAGCACTGAGCTATCTTTTAGTATCGATCATACATTTCGAAGTATTACATTTAACACCGGACCTTCTTCAATAAAGATGATAATTTCAACTTAAGTAGACAAATTACAACTACTTCTTACACAATATCAATTCGTATCTTATGTAGACATGAAGATATGTGTCGATTCNNNTAGTCAATAGGGTTTGTCGGTTTTTAATACCCGGTTCTGAAAAGCCGTTTTTTTTTTTTGAAGAAATGTATATAATTCCAAAACCGGGTTTATCCATAAAAAACGGTTTTATTTTCTGAGCTTTTATATTGATTTAGTTTTTAATTTTGTATGTATACTAAATAGAAAATTACGTTGTAAAAATCTTTCCAATCTTAAGAAATTTGGATTTTATAGTAAAGATTCTTTAGAGAATAGTTGCACGAAATGGATTTGAGTGCACTCATCGTCTAAGAACGAGGATAAAGTCTATCTAATTTAATCAATATGTAGGAAATTGAATACGCATTCTTCTTTCCTTTTTTTCTAATTCCCATACATAAATTAGTGACAGCAGAGACTCTTGCATCACATCACCTGCTGAGCTTTCGAATGTTTCCTGCGTCGATTAAATATCAATAAGAACATGCGTGTATCTCATATACATGGGTGTAATAATCATTTTGTTTGTAACATATAAAATATAATCTTTGTTTGATTTCTTCTTGGAGGCGTGTAAAACGTCCGTCCCATATTCCACCCCCTAAAGCTCGCGCTTCAAACGTGCACGCTATGGGGAGGATAGAAAAACCACATGAATATTATAAAGTTTCGATTCGCGACTGGTGTTAATGTGTGCGAATGGTGTTCAAAAATTGAAAGTGCATCGATTCGTTACGACTGCTGCTTCTCTCTTTGTATATACGCAATGTGTGCGTTTTCCTTCCCCCTTTTCATTCATTCTTGTGTGAAATTAGCCCCCGCATTCGGCGGCGGAGGCGACGCCACCCCCGATATAATATTTCCAGCACGTAGCGCACAGTTAATTCCAAAATGTTGGTGGTGGTAGTATTACTATAGTGTAGGTGGGGTTCGAGCCAATTCGTTTTCTTACATACGTATATATGCAATATATATATATATAGATATAATGAGAGGGAGGAGGAGAGAGATAGAAATTCGGTGGCGGCGGTGATAGCGAGGGGTCGGTCTGCGAGATCAAGAATGGTCGTAAATATATGAGGGAATGGAATTTGCCGCCTCCGCAGCCACCTCACAATTGCCGTTGTCGGAGGAAGAAGCGAGAAGGAAAACGAGAAGGAGGAGGAGGAGGAGAAGGCAAAATGATTCGGCCAACTTTGGCGCTTCTTTTCCTTTTTCCTCTCCCCAACGGTGTACTACAACAATCTACACAGATGAAATATTAAGCGAATTGTTGCCCGCGGCACGTGCCGCGCTTTATTCTTCTGAAAATACCTCATCATTCATTTCATTCCATTTTATACACAGGAAGCGACTCCTCCTCATCCTCCGCCATCTCCACGTGTCCTCTCGCATTCTATCCCCTTTTCCTCCCCTTCCCTTAAACCCTCGCCAAACGAATGACTTACGACGTATATCGAATCGAAGCGACGTTACCCACTTTAATTTCGTTCCCATACCCAATCAATTTATACTTCCCAAACCCCGAGCATAATCCACACTCTCTCTCTCTATTTATCCCCCACATAAGCCTCATTTAAGTTCATAATCCACTGATTCTACACCAGTCTTAAGACCTGTCTCTAAACCTTCAAAATTTGTCTCTGATTTAATCCTCTCGCACAAACACACCATAATAAAATCTACTAGAATTATCTCCAATTCAATCCTCCTTCAAAACATATTTAATTATTACGCTAATTACCATTAAATAATCATTGACAATCCATACAGTTTGTTTTAACGATGACTAATAAACTGATAATCTATTACGTTTATTACGATCAATCTTTAGCTTCGACTTATATCAATAAAAAAAACAACAACAATATGGCTTTGTTATATTTGGGATGAGTTGCTTCGGGAGAGAAGACATCACCTCGAAGTCATTTAAATTTTGTTGATGGAATGTCTTCCTAGTGAGGTAGTCAGGGGCCAAAATGGAATTGCGAACTTTCGTGATTAAAACTTGCGCACGCTGAAAGATAAGAAAGTCTCCTGGGTGAGTGAATGAGTGAGGACGAAGGAGAAGGATAAGAGGAAAAGGCGAGGGCATGTATCTTGAAGTCAATTAAGACGTACACAGAATAATGCATAATTAATGCGCTCTGACGCCTCCAAAACTTATAATTATTTAAGAACAAAGATGTGAGTATTATTATAACATTATCAGTAAACATTTTGTTTACTGCTCTTTGTTTTTAGTAATTTTTTTTAATAAACTTGAACGTCAATTACTAAATAGTGACATAAATGTATGTAAGTTGGTACAATATGCAATTGGTGATAAAACTTTCATCAATGATTACCCAAGGCATAAAAGTAATTTGACAATTACTTGTGACATCCGATTTGGATGGGAATAAGATATTTACGAGTTTGTTGATGGACGAGGAATATGATTGATTCATTAAGCGAAAATATCGAAGATCGGTATTGGCGTGCGCGTTTTTCGGTGTTGGCACAATGGAAACAGATATTTTGTTTAGTCGGCGATCAATCTTCGGCTCGCGTAAGCTTTTACCAAGAAAAATGATTCCATAAATTCCATCTAATAAACAAGCGATAAAGCAGCACATAAAGCGGCGATTTACGATTTGGCATTCTTCGCCAATTGAAGTGACTGAGGCCGTTTAGCAGTAGAGAGGAAGGGAGAGAGATGAAGACCTTTTAAACGCGCGTAAGGAAAAGGAAATGAACGGAGAGAAGAAAGAAGTTGGAGCAAAAAGGGCGTGGACACATGTCTACACGCCGTCTTCTCGACACGGCCCTGTTCATTAGGACAACATGCGTGAGCGCGTAAGTGCCCTTATTACCGGAGTTGTTCGGGGAGTAACAGAGAGATGAAGGTTGCAGATGGAACGAGGATGGTTGTAGGTAGGTTGATAATTAGCCCCTGCCGTCGCGTACCCCGTTCGTAACCTTGCGGAGCGAGTCGAGCCGTCTAATTAACGATATAATGAGTAAATAGGGGGTGAATAATAAAAGGGGATTAAAAGCTGTTAGTGTGTTATTAACATTCGCACATAAAATGTTCGTACAGTACAAGTATTCATACAGGGCTAAACGCGGGCTAAAAGAGCGTCCCTCCTCCAACCAACCAACCCATAAAAGGTATATTTTTTCCCAAAAGGGATAACAGACTTTCCCCGCCGGAATTAATTCCATGTCCGCGAAAAACTCTTCTCGCGCCCCAAAAAAACTTAATTACGTTAATAAACCTGGGTACGTATTCCCAAATGCATGAACGAAATCAATATTTCACGTGCAGTTGGGGAAACTCAAGTAATTGGGACGTACACACAAACGTATGTACTGAAACACACACACATTGCGCTCTTGCACATTAACCCTCGGATTATACCGTAAAATCCCACGAGGTGTTAACGTACCAGAAATTATGGAATATTATACCAAAGCCACATGCTCTTCTCTTCCCGTCGTCTCCGCCATCTAAAATACATTATTAATGCGTTTCTCAGCCATCGCGGAATGGGTTCTCTTACGGCTTACGGATTTAGTTTGAAAACATGACCCGCAAACGTTTTCCCATTTTAATGCAATGATAATTGAATCATCTCGAAGCAGACATGAAAAATGCAAGAAGTCATCCACGATGATTCACAGGTGTATATTATGAATAGAATGAGCAACATGCTTTTCCACAACTGTCTATTGCTTTAGTATTTGAACAATTTAAATTGTAATCGTTAAAGTTTTTGTCATAAAAGAAACGTTGCAATTTTAATTTACAGCCATTATTTTCCTGTTAAGGTTATTCCATTTTTCATTTCAAATTAATCTAGAAAAAAGCTTATAATCAATAATTATTTCAAGTAAATTATCTCTCTTATTACTAATTGCTAAAGTTTTATGTTAAACAACGAATTTTTGCCATTTTTCATTTGACAGTTTGGATTTTATAACTTCTTCTTAGTGCATTTAATTAATCTTTGCTTTTTGATTATTCAGTTAGACAAAATTTTGTTAAAAAAATGGGTCATAAAGGAAACGTTAGTACTTTCTTTTAAAGCGATTCATTTTCTGTTAAAGTTATATCATTTTTCTTTTGAAAGTTGAATAGTGTGTACTTAACATTTTCTCCTTGATATATTTGATGATTCAATCAATAACTTCTAATCAATATTTGCTATTTAATGTCATCAATTATTACACCAAAGTTTTGAATGTCATAAAAGAAGTGTAACAACTTTGGAAACAGTGTAATTATAACCAAAATTCTTAACATTAATTTGCAATTCATGAATAGCATGAATTTTCTTTTCTACTAGAATTATGTCATTTTTCAGTTGTGTAGTTTTGATTTTATTACTTCTTCTTAGTGCAAAATTATATCTGTTAAAGTTATATATATTTAGTTATATCTGTTAAAGTTATATCATTTTTCTTTTGAAAGTTGAATAGTGTGGACTTAACATTTTCTCCTTGATAAATTTGATGATTCAATCAGTAACTTATAATCAATATTTGCTATTTAATTTCATCAATTATTACACCAAATTTTTGAGTGTCATAAAAGAAGTGTAACAACTTTTGAAAACAGTGCAATTATGACCAAAATTCTTAAAATTAATTTGCAATTCATGAAAAGCATGAATTTTCTTTTCTACTAGAATTATGTCAATTTTCAGTTGTGTAGTTTGGATTTTATAACTTCTTCTTAGTGCATTTGATGACTCAATAACTCTTAATTAATCTTTGCTCAGTTAGACAAAATTTTGTCAAAGTTATATCTGTTAAAGTTATATATATTTAGTTATATCTGTTAAAGTTATATCATTTTGCTTTTGAGAGTTGAATAGTGTGGACTTAACATTTTCTCCTTGATAAATTTGATGATTCAATCAGTAACTTATAATCAATATTTGCTATTTAATTTCATCAATTATTAAACCAAAGTTTTGAGTGTCATAAAAGAAGTGTAACAACTTTTGAAAACAGTGCAATTATGATTAATTTCTTAACATTACTTTGCAATTCACGAAAAGCGTGAATTTTCTTTTCTACTAGAGTTATGTCATTTTTCAGTTGTGTAGTTTGGATTTTATAACTTCTTCTTAGTGCATTTGATGACTCAATAACTCTTAATTAATCGTTGCTCAGTTAGACAAATTTTTGTTAAAGTTATATCTGTTAAAGTTATATCATTTTTCTTTTGAAAGTTGAATAGTGTGGACTTAACATTTTCTCCTTGATATATTTGATGATTCAATCAATAACTTCTAATCAATATTTGCTATTTAATTTCATCAATTATTAAACCAAAGTTTGAGTGTCATAAAAGAAGTGTGACAACTTTGGAAAACAGTGCAATTATGACCAAAATTCTTAACATTACTTTGCAATTCACGAAAATCGTGCACATCATCATGTAATAATAGTAAAAAAAAGCAACAGACGTGCCCATTTCGTTTTGCACTCGACGGTAAGTTGCAATGTTATTTTTCTTTTGAAAGTTGAATAGTGTGGACTCAACATTTTCTTCTTGATACATTTGATGATTCAATCAATAACTTCTAATCAATATTTGCTATTTAATTTCATCAATTATTAAACCAAAGTTTTGAGTGTCATAAAAGAAGTTTAACAACTTTTTAATACACATCAAAATTCTTAACATTACTTTGCAATTCATGAAAAGCGTGGAAAAGCGTTTGTAATACAAATTTGTAATACATTTTAAAGAGTGAATATTTAACTTTAATTTGGTTACTTAGCAATGATTTTGTCTTGCATACTTCTCGACATATAAGGAAAAGATATAAAGACACTGCTGTGCACATCATCATGTAATAACAGTAAAAAAGAAAAAAAAAAAAACAACAGACGTGCCCATTTCGTTCGCACTCGACGGTAAGTTGCATTTGAGTGCTCCAGCTCGAAATAGAAACTTTCCGAAATCTGGATGGAAGCGAGGAAGAAGGAGGAGGGGTGGGATTCCGCGCTAATGGCAATTCATAACGTGAAATTGGAAACGCGAACCGAAAACCAAAAAGGCAACAAAAATAAATTTGAATAAATAAATCAAGCGAAAATCTATAAATCAGCGTGCGGCGAGAGTTCCGTGTTATGAGTTGCCGAGTGTTTGTTTGTGTGTATATATATGTATGTATACATGCATGAATGTGTGCGAATGCGTGTGTATGCAGTGTGTTGCACCCGGCTCCCATGATTACATAATGAAGCGGTAAATGGCGGATTTAATTTTCGAACATATATGTATTTGGCGCTGAATAAAATCGCCAAATACATATACTCACTCACTCACTCACTAACTCAAACACACATGCATACATGCATATAAACACACGGACGCACACTAACTACCGGCCGCATGAATAATTCGCAACTAGTTTACCCACTTTAGTTATAATAGTGTCTAGAAAGTTGTGAAGTTCTGGGTATAATAGACGGCCCAGAACACACACATTTCATTACGTATGCGAAAATTTCGTGTAATTGACGCGCACTTAAAATAATAAAACAGCTCCACCCCAAAAAAAAATAAATAAACACGAAGAAATACCACAAAAATAAAGTATAGTCCGACACGTTCGGCGCTAATTAATGCATTAATTAACGCTTGGAAATTCATTATTTAAAGTGTGGGTTATTTCTGGACGTCGGAAGGATTACTTTAAGGACAGGAAGCGCACAGCCAACCCCCTCTAACTGAAATATTCAAATACGCTCAAAGCCCTCATTAACCCACTTAAGTGCATTAAGGTAACAAGTCGAAACGACGAGCACCTTTATCGAGTGCAAATGTGAATAACCCAATCACTGCTATAATAGAGGAAAATTCAATTACGCAACCGTTTTGCAGCCTCGCAAACTGGAGCAGATTATTATAAAAATTTCTCAATTTTTGTTTGGAAATTTTCATCCTACTTTCAACTTTCTATTACACTAACATATCAGTATGCTTTAAGTGTAGACTAACATTCATCATTAACAATAAAAACAATCAATTTTTGTTAGAATAAAATTGACTATTAGAAGAAATGGGATTTTTGTTGGAAAAATAACAATTCTGTTATAAAATTGTTAATGTGCATAAATGATACATATTAATAGTTGAAAACGGATAGAGCCGATTTGGAATTACCCGTAATTACAGAAACTTTACATATTTTAATCCCGAGTCATAAACAACAACAACAACAATAAAAAAACGTTCAATTCAATTCAACTCGAACGCAACAATTTTATTTTACTCCTCCTTCTTAAAAGTTCTTTTGCAGACCGTGAGAAACGTCCGTCCCACCATTCACAATAGCTCTTCAATTGTTATGCTATTAATCCATATTCTATACAATTACAATATTCATTTTCTCATTTAGTCTCACTCGAATTGCTCTTAATAAACTAGTAACTTATAAAGAAAAGTAGTTCAATCTGAAGAAGAAAATATGACAATTTGTTTTGAATTATGGAAGTACATTTGAATTTTGCTTAATTTAGTCTCATTCGAATTGCTCTTAATAAACTTGTAAGAAAAGTAGTTA
>NW_017098901.1:0-1491 GCF_001412225.1 Nicrophorus vespilloides
AGTTTTAAAAATGATGTAGCAGACGGGCAATACGTCGCGCGAAACATGACTCGCTTATCAATTTTCTTACAATTCATTTTATGCATTAAGTAAATACATATATATATATTTGTAGAAAAACATCAATTTCCATAAATATATTATGATGCAGACATATCGAGTTTAATTTATATTAGTTTTGTTTTTAAATCATTTTTTACGCAGTTGTGATTGTTAATAATGAATATGCGAGTTTCAGACTTCCTATGTATTTCTAAATATGTTGTTATTTTATTTTTCGTAAATCGTAAATGCAAATAAATTATAGAAAAACCAATATGAATAAATAAAATGTTTATAAAAGAAATTCCTTTATTTTTTTTATATTTATTTAATTACATTTTCTGATTGTTATAAGATTATTAAATTCGCCTATTCTACAACAGATTAATAAATACACAATTTTATAGGTTTATATGTTTAAAATCTAAATAATATCACGTCTTTCTTACTTGATTTCTAATGCTAATTGTATAATTACAAATGTAAATTATACCGTCAAAAACTGTAGTTCAACAACTCAATGTATTTTTTTTTTAATCTACAAAGTTTTAGATGAGATTCTTTTTATATAATACTACGAAAACCGTTAAATTTTTGTTATTTTTAGTTTTTTTACAATTCAAACAACAATTAAAAATACAGAAAATACTTTCTGAATAGAAAAAAATTAAGATAAAAATGAAACAAAAGTTTAGTAAGTATAACGAAGCTCGCGTTCTTCCTGTTGTCCATGGATCTCATCAATTTCTATATTTTCCATCTTATTTGCGTACTCATCATTGTTTTTCTCAAAAAATATACTTTTTTTCTTTAATATTTCATCGAAAATATCTCCCAAATCAAAATCTTTGGAGTAAACTATTGATACTGATTTCATCTTCTATTTCTTTTTGTGACTTATGGGATTTAGTTAGCTACCAAAATTGCAACAAACCTTGGTTTCTTAGATATTTTTCAAATGATAATTGATTAATTATAAATATTGAATTCATATATTTATTTTTCTATTTGAATCAACAAGACACATTTTGTAGTACAACTGAAGAAAAATATTGAATTAATAATTGACCAAAATCGTTAGTTTTCATGAACACACGAAAAGTGGGAATATAATGAATCAAGAAAATTGGGATAAAAAATAAAATTCAGGTTTTTTTTTAAATGTATTTTTATTTATCAAATCATATATTTCACAGATAATTTTAACATTTCCAATCTATCTAACGCATCCAAATATTTCAGTTTCAGGTTTACCAAGCTCGCGTTCCTTCTGTTCTTCATAAGTCCCTTCGATATTTCTTTATTCTCGATCCTCCTTGCGTACTGATCATTCAGAAGGTTGTTCTTCTCGAAAAGCTTACCTTTCTTCTTCAATTTTTCATCCAAAACATCTCCAAATAGAGAATTTTTGGAGAAATCTATAGGTACTACACTGATTTCGTCTTCAAT
>NW_017098902.1:0-3125 GCF_001412225.1 Nicrophorus vespilloides
TTTTTGAGAAAATCAATGAAATGTGAAAACACTGCTTTTTCGAGCATGTTTTTAACGTTGAAAGCAAATTACAGCTAAAAGGATAAAACCACAGTAATATATGAATACTTGCTACATTCCTCAAACATTCAGCTTTCATATGCATCTTTTGAATTCATTCTACCTATTATAGTTTTTGAGATTTTTTGTTAGTTCTTTAAAACTAATATATAATTTAAGATCAATGTAAAAAAATTGTCTACGAAGCTTTATATTTAGTAAATTGTAAAAGCGATTTTTTCACTTTCGAATTGGTACGTACGTGTTCGTTGAGTGGAAAACCTTAAAAAAAAAGTGAAAACTTATCTCGCTCCACGGCGTATAAATCTCTTGTTGTTCTGCTGTGAAACGTGCAGAACGAAGAAGAAAAAGCCTCCACAACACCAAAACTCGTGCTCATTCCAACAATTCGTTTCTAATCATCATCATAATAATCGTTATGTAAAAAAAAACATAGTGTTTAGAATTCGTGATCCCGCAGACAAGCGTTTCCACACCCGAAAGCCGGTGTCGTCTGTTCGCAGAAACACCCAACAAAAGGGTTCGTTCCATGCATCATCCAGCGTTTTCTTTTGTCTTAAATCCGAGACCCATTGTTCGTTCCCGCGCTGACATATTACAAGTGCATGTACGTACATATATCAGAAACTATAAAGTTGTAATTACGGCCCGTCGCGGCCGGACGAACGCATTTAAATACATACATACGTATACGTACATGTTCATGCAAGAAGATACAAGTTTTGTTCGGAATTGTAGTCCGACGGATATGCAGATTTCCCATCCGTTTTGGGCCTCGAGGCGACTCTGACATATTCATCACGTTCGGTGTCGGCCGCAACTTCAACAAGTAACCGTTGCATAATTTCCACACTCACCGTATTGTCAAGCCCTAATCGGATTAGGTTCGGCGGGTATTGGGTGACCCTTCCACGTAGCCGCAAGACACGAAGAATGTTTCACATCCTTCCTTCCTTCCTACCTAGTTCAGTTTCCTTACAAGTCTAAAGTTTCAAAGACACACACACACACACAACAATCCAAAACAATCTACATATTCTATTCTTCAAGTTGGAAGAAAATTTTATGTTTAGTTGAATTATTTACATCTTGAGATTATTAAAATCAAATTTAAAGAAAACTTTACTTTTTTTTTGTTGCTAATTAAAATTTTCGTGAAAAACAACAGTAAATTAAGAAATTGACTTATTGAACTGTAATCACGAGATAAAAACAAAGAGAAATATTGTGATCAACGTTGTGAATTATAAGACAAAAAAAAAGTTATGTTGTTGATGTTACAAAAAATAATAATTTAAACTTATTACATTGAATAACTTTCAAAATATATGTAGAATGATTATAATAATAATAGAGAGCACACACGTATTTATGAAATTATCGCATGTTTGTGGTGTGATTGCAAATGCAATGCTAATATTCCATTCTGTATTCATCTTTGTTAAGCTTATTATAAGACTATTCTTGATGTAGCGTTTAATTGCAAATATCGTTACAGATCTATAGTCTATAAAAATTCAATCTTATTTTACTCGTATTCCAATTGTAAATGATTTATTTTATGTTTTGTCATGTTCAAATCTCAATAAATGCAAGAAGAAAGATTTTTGTCAATAAAATTTCATAATAATCCTTGTGATTATAAATTTTTCTAGATTTAAACTTTTATTAGTTATTAGTATACTTACAATAATTGAAATCTATACAAAGTCCTATTATTTTTTATAAATTCTCAGTGATTCAATATGAAGAATCAATATATATGATCAATATGTGCTCTTTATTCTTATTGTGCGGTTTTAAAGTCTTCGATTAGTCCGGTTTGAAACAATTACCCGTACAATGTGAAGTGTTTTTATAATTTCATTAAGATTCATTAGCAGGTAAAACTTAAACGAAACGAAATTTCAATATGAATTAATATATTGCAATATCTCACATAGTGCGGCTTCAATCAGTCGTAGATTCACAATAGTACGGTTTGAAAAGTTTAAAATTCAATTCAAATAAATTACGTACACTTTAATACACATATTTTTACTTCTATACAATCAAGTCTCTTTTTGTGCTCTTTTATTCTTATGTAGTTATACAGACCTCGATTAGTCCGGTTTAAAACAATTACCCGCACAATGTGAAGTGTTACTATAATTTCAATACGATCAATTAGCAGGTAAAACTTTAACGAAACGAAACTTCAATACAAATTAAATATATTGCAATATCTCGAATAGTGCGGATTCGATCAGTCATGGATTCACTACAGTACGGTTTGAAAACTTCAATACAAACTAAATTTGAATCGAACAAATTCAATATCAATTGAGCAGACTTGTATACATCTTTTTGTGTTTTTCTATTCTTATTATGCAGTTTTAAAGTCCTCGATTAGTCCGGTTTAAAACAATGCGAAATCAGTTATCCGCACAATGACTCATATTGCTTTAATTTTAATAAGATTTATTGTAATAACAGTGTATATTGAGGATTTTCTTATCCGGACTTTATACTTCAATTAGTCCGGGGTTTAAATCGTTGCTGAATTATAATATAAGTTATAACTTGAAAGCAACGGAATTTTAATACGTAATTACATAAGGTACAACTTATAAAACTCCGTTTGGAATTTGGATGGTGGAGCAAAAAGAGCAGACGCTGCAACACCCGAAGCTATCTTCGTCTCGTGCGGAGAGAATCAATTAAAGTTTGAGCCAAGCCGTTTATTTGGATAAGGCAATCTCCAGAACTAGCGCCATTCCCCACTTTAATTCAGACAGATTTCCAAGAACCGACGAAAAAAAAAACCACATCACCTCTGAACCCACTCACAACATTGTTGCTTTCTCTCTCTCTCTTTCCCCCATGTTCCGTTCGCTCCACATATTCGAAACTTCCCCCATATACATTTTTTTGTTTTTTCTTTTTTTGAAGCTCGCGCGCGTGAATCCTTTCAATTTCGTTCCTTTTCCGGCATTTATTCAACATCACCGAAACAGCGTGTGCGTTTGAAGGAATTGATTCCTTGATTTGAATATTTGTTCCTTTCCCGTTTTTGCAATATTATG
>NW_017098903.1:0-11923 GCF_001412225.1 Nicrophorus vespilloides
AACATTTCTGGAAAGTATCAATATACAATTTTCATTTAATTTGTTTTATTTTCAATTGTTCACTTCTCAATCAAACGATTTCCATGACAACCAGATATTATGAAATATTTCGATTTTCGATCAATTCCAACAATCATATCAATAGATAAATAAACAGTTTCTATGGCAATTAATAAACAAATTCGATTCTTCGTTGTTTTCTTATATAACATTTCTGGAAAGTATCAATATACAATTTTCATTAAATTTGTTTTATTTTCAACTGTTCACTTCTCAATCAAACAAATTTCCATGACAACCAGATATTATGAAATATTTCGATTTTCGTTCAATTCCAACATTCATATCAATAGATAAATAAACAGTTTCCATGGCAATTCATAAACAAATTCGTTTCTTCGTTGTTTTCTTATATAACATTTCTGGAAAGTATCAATATACAATATTCATTCAATTTGTTTCATTTTCAACTGTTCACTTCTCAATCAAACAATTTCCATGACAACCAAATATTATTAGTAATATTTCTATTCTCCATTCAGTTTTTCCTATAAAACAATATACAATTTTTTTAAATAAAAAAATTGCCATGACAACCAAACAAATCTAATGAATTTATGAATGAATTAGATTATTTATTCTTTTATTATGTAATTACAATTACAGTAAAAAAATGCAATTATTCAAAATTTGTTACTTTGTTAAAAATAACTTTTTTTAAATTAAAACATTTTTTAGAAATAATTGACTTTCCACCATTTCTTCCATTGATGTTGGTTTCTCAATCAATCAATTTCCATGACAACCAAATAATATTAGTAATATTTTTCTCCTTTTTGTTTTTCCTATTGCCATGACAAAAAACAAATCTAATGAATTTATGAATGAATTTATTCTTTTATTATGTAATTACAATTACAGTAAAAAAATGCAATTATTCAAAAATTTTTTCTTTGTTAAAAATAACTTTTCTAAAATTAAAACATTTGTTTAGAAATAATTGACTTTCCACCATTTCCTTCCATTGATCTTGGTTTCTCAATCAAGCAATTTCCATGGACATTTATTAAATACAATTAGTTTCTACCAATTTTCTTCTGTTTTCAATTCATAACTTCAAAAAAATCCAGTTATTTGAAATAAAATTGAGTTTTAAATAAGTTTTATTTCTTTTTCATTCAAATTAAATCTATACGGAGAAAATATTGAAACGCACATTTTAATCATGAATAAAATCAAAATTTCGTTAGATTTTCTATTTATTTTGTATATTTATTATGAAATCTGAAATAAGATTTTTTTAATTGTTTTTTGTTTCAATTATGTTTCTCTCACCATAGCAACTAAATAATATTTACCGTAATTACTATTGCACTGTATATTTGTAATTAACTTTTTTTTCCTCAATATAAAATTCATAAAAGAAACTATAATTTTTTAAAAAATTAAAATTAAATATTTTTTTATGTTAAGTATGAGAAATACGATTAGTTAAGAGAAATATGTCTTAAAAGTTCATAATAATAAAGTTTATGTAGATTTATCGGTGATAATTGTTAATTGAATTATTGTCAATGACAACGAAATTGGTTACCATAGCAATAACTATTTGTTTTTGTATGGTATTCGACTATTAAGAGAAATAATTATTTTATATATGTTTCTTTTTTTATTGGTGATGTGATGATTATTGTAGTTGTGGTTTAATAGTAGATAAATACGTGGAAGGCTGCGGCCTGTTAAAAGGGCATAATTGCTAATAAATGGAGCCCTAACGGACAACGGGCGTGCAATGAATACAGTGTGTGTGTGAGTGAGTGTAGGGAATGGAGGGAAGAAGAAACAAACAAAAAGGCAACGGTAGAGTGAGATGTATTATTTGGTTAAAATGAGAGAGAGATGAAGGGATGAAGGAATCATTGGCTATTTGTTGTTGTTGTTGCTGTTGCTGCTGTTATATTATATCGATGAAGCCGTAGGGTTTGCATTGAAGAGTGGTGGAAGGGAGAGAGTTTCGAAATACGTACACACATACAAATCGAGATTCAGAGACACACGTAGAGAGAGGCAGTAAGCCGTGGAAACATGCGAATAACGGCGTTAAGAAGTCCCACCCCTTCGTACAACGCGCGGTCCAGCCCCCAAAAGCACGGGTAGATATTTCAATAAATGCACACACAGTCATCTGCAGACCGAGCCCGAGCCCTGATCCCTTTCCTCCACGCCGCAACCGTCTCGCTCGCACTCGCAGATTTACAGCATCCAAACCAAAAAAGAAAAAAAAACAAAAAATCAGAGAAAAAGCCCCCTTTTTGTATATTGAGTGTGTATGTGTGAGAGAGAGAGAAGGATATAGATTAAGGGCGCGCGCGCTGCGTCCTCTTTCGTTTTTTTTTTTCTTCTTTCTCTTTCTATTTGTTCGCTTCTTCTTGCGCGTTTTTATCGTTCCGCTGTTTTATCCGGGGCCTGGGCTGTTAAATAAATTAAAGGATGCGCTGATCGCGGAGCGAGCGATGAACATGTTCCAGAACACCGCGCTGCACTTCCTCGCCCATCCGGAGAAGATGCTGAAGAGTCTCAATCACCATCACCATCATCACCATCACCATAACAACAATAGCAGCAGCATCATCAATAACAACGCGTCGCCGTTCTCGATGGAAAGTCTGCTGTCCTCGAGGGAGAAGTTGTCGCCGGAGATCGGCGAGAAGGAATCCGATGGGGAGTTCAAGAAGTCAGATAACAACAGCGAGAGCGACAGGACGTCGCCGGATCGGCAGATCGCGAGTTCTGCAGGACTTCAGCAGCAGCAGCAGTTGATGGCGTCCAGTAAGGATGATGTCCTGGCGCGCTTCAACAGCTGCTTCAAGAACAGGATATGCTCGAACTGCGGACGTTTGGACTGCAACCTCATACAGTGCCGTCTCGGCACGGAGAACATCATCAAGGACACGAAGCCAGTGCTCAAGTTCAGTGTTAGTGCAATCCTAGGGAATGAATACCACCAGCAGAACAATAACAGGCATTCCATACATACAGGTAAAACAAAAATCTTCACAATCTAAACACACAATCTATTATATAAGACGTGCACTTCTTTAGATTTTCAAAGAAATTGTCTTAAAGATTGATTGAATATGTTTAATAACTTTAGAATTTAAAAAAAAATCTATTGACGATTATTAAAAAATAACAATGTTTTCATTAATTAAAATCGAATTAGAACAAAAAATAAAACTATTAAATAATATCACAACCAAAACAAACTTTAGAAGCGCACTTCTTTATATTTTAAAAGAAATTGTCTTAAATATTAATTGAAAATGTTTAATAAAGTTACTTTATAAATCTATTGACGATTATTAAAAAATAACATTTTCCAATGTCTTCATTAATTGAAATCGAATTAGAACAAAAAAATAAAACTATTAGAAGTGCATTTCTTTAGATTTACAAAGAAATTGTCTTAAAGATTGATTGAATATGTTTAATAACTTTACTCTACTTCAGAATTTTAAAAAAATCTATTGACGATTATTAAAAAATAACATTTTCCAATGTCTTCATTAATTGAAATCGAATTAGAACAAAAAAATAAAACTATTAGAAGTGCACTTATTTATATTTTCAAAGAAATTGTCTTAAAGATTCATTGAAAATGTTTAATAACGTTACTCTACTTCAGAATTTAAAAAAAATCTATTGACGATTATTAAAAAATAACGTTTTCCAGTTGAAATTCAAAGAAATTATCTTAAAAATTAAATGAAATATATGCAATAATGTTAGTCTATCAGAAGTGCACTTCTTCAGATTTCCAAATAAATGAAGTCTTGGATTAAATGAAAGAAATGTTCAAAAACATTTTTGAAGACATCAAACTTTTTTTTTATTAGAAATGCACTTCTACAGATGTTTTAAAGAAATTATCTTGAATATTTTCTGAAATATTCATTGAATGAAATCGAATTGGAATTAACACTTCTTTAGATTTCCAAAGAAATTGTCTCAATATTACTTTGAAATCTTCATTGAATCCAATGATAATTAACACTTCTTCAGATTTTCCAAGAATTTATCTTGAAGATCAATTTATAAATATTTGATAACATTTTCTGAAATATTCATTGAATGAAATCCTATTAGAATTAACACTTCTTCTGATTTTCAAAGAAGTTGTCTTCGATATTACTTGAAAAATGTTTAATAACGTTTTCTGAAATCTTCATTGAATGAAATCCAATTAGAATTAACACTTCTTCAGATTTTTCAAGAATTTATCTTGAAGATCAATTTATAAATATGTGATAACATTTTCTAAAATCTTCATTGAATGAAATTCAATTATAATTAATACTTCTTCAGATATTCAAAGAAATTGTTTTCAATGTTAGTTGAAAAATGTTTGATAACGTTTTCTGAAATATTTATTGAATGAAATCCAATTATATGTAACACTTCTTCAGATTTTGAAAGAAATTGTCTTAAATGAAATTTAATTGGAATTAACACTTCTTCAGATTTTCCAAGAATTTATCTTGAAGATCAATTTCTAAATATTTGATAACATTTTCTGAAATCTTCATTGAATGAAATCCAGTTGGAATTAGCACTTCTTCAGATTTTCAAAGAAATTGATTTCGATATTACTTGAAAAACGTTTGATAACATTTTCTGAAATCTTCATTAAATAAAATCCAATTATAATTAACACTTCTTCAGATTTTCAAAGAATTTGTCTTCAAGATCAATTTCTAAATATTTGATAACATTTTCTGAAATATTCATTCAATAAAATTCAATTACAATTAGCACTAGTTCAGATTTTCAATGTATACAAATTGTCTTCATAACAGATAACATCTTCTGAATTCTTCATTGATTCTTATTTAGACTTCAAAAAGAAATTATCACCTTTAAAATGTTGTCAATTTAATAGAATATAAAGAAAACTACATAATTTGATCACACTTTCATCTTAAAATAAACTATACTAAAAGAAGTGTACTTCTTCAGATTTCCATTGAAATTGCACTGAAGATAATTTAAAAATTTTAATAGAAAACATGAAACAAATCTAATCGAATTCTAAAACTACATCACTACATCATCAACATTCACACGTAAAGCAAAGTATAAAATATAATCCTTCAGATTTCCAATGTGTATACAAAATTTGCAAAGAAATTCTTTAAGAAAAGATGCAAAATTTTCAATAAGTATTAAGTTGAAAGATATACTACATTCTGAAATCTCATTGTAACATTGTTAAATACACTATCAAATAATTATAATAATTATAGTTTAAATTTCTACTAAAAGACTAATTTATTTTCAAAAAGTTTTCAATAATATTTTGCACACTATATTTCTAATACCTTTTAATTTATTCAAGTTTCTATACTTTTTCTATAGAAATTTTATATTCAAATTTTGTTTAATTCTTTATACACTAAAGACATTTAGTTAATAGAACAAATAAAACAGTTACAAGACGTGAGTAAATAGAGTAAAACATGAATTTTATATAGAAAATGTTTATTATAGTAGTATAATTTTTTATCTAAATATAAATGCTAAAAAAAACTAATTGTAATTAAAATTTAGAACAAAAGAAAAAACAATTGAGAATTATATGGTATTATCGCCATGACATTATCCTTACTTATGTGCTACCATTTCCATGGTAACTTTACGATCAACAATAAAAGCGCTGCCTTTCGCAGAAATAAAATTAATAAAAAATGAAAGACGAGGGCAAATCGATATTTTATCTCTTTCCATCGTTTCACGCCGATTTGATTGTATGTCACCGAAAGCGGAAAAGAAAATAAAAAAGAAGGAAATGAGATAAAAAGAAAAAAGCATTTCCACCCTCACTTGGCAACTCGTATTCAATTATCCATGAAATAATTTCAGATTAAATAAGACAAATTATGTTTATCACATATTGCTTAACTACTAAACTTATCTAATTATTAATAAACTATAATAGTGTACACACATTGTATTGTATAATGTATACAAATTGTATTACATAAAGGTAAAAAAAAGGTAAAAAAAACATCCCTTTGTGATCGTTTGGCTAATATGGAATTAATAGATGTTTGGGATCCCTTATTATCTTAGGTGGCTATGAGAAAAGCATTGTTGCTATGGTTATGTATCCCTCTCTCGAAAAACCCCAAATGGGCGTGACCGTTGTTCTTCTTGTCGTTGTTCATTTTTTTCTCTCTAGCCTTCTCCTCCTATTTTTTGGCTTTACCGTTTGTTAGGTCGGTCTGTAACGTCCCATTCATTGTGTGTGTGTGTGCGCGCACTTAATCCCAAACATAAATATTATCATATTATATTTTTATAGGTGGCACAAGGAGAGAGCTGTTACATCCATACATGCATGTTTTCAATGGTTCTTAAGCGGTTTTTTTTTTATCTTTCTGCAGCCCCAAATTTTTTTTTTTTAGGGGTTGATAGCACAAAGGGCGCATCCCGATGATGCACTTTTTTCTCTCTCCGCTGCACAGATACGCAACAACAATGGGATGTTTTTACAAGGTGTTAAAAACACACCGACCGGGATTTATGGGGCTTTATGCAATTTTTGCCTACAATTGCTGCTGTTTTTTTCTGTGTATATATTTGGGGATTCCCCTGTTTCGTGGAGGTAGTAGAGTTGCAGATACACTGTCCGGCGTTCGTTTGTTGTTTTCCTGGTTATTCGGGGGGACAACCCTGCTCGGTCGTAGGGGGCGGCACCCGACATGCCGAACACACGCATATTTCATCGTCGGTTGCCACCTCCAACCCCCCAGAACAAAAAACAAACAGAACAAAACACGAATACCACGAACAAACGCTAAACGTTTAGAGAAAAAAAAACGTCAGTTTCCGTGGGAACAAACAGTAACAAAAATGCAGCAATAATGTTTTATATACATTTATGTAAAGATACGTATATAATCATACACACTTTATATTCTCTACATTTTTATCTTTAATATCCATACTTTACTTTTTATGTATGATTAATAGATTTCGAGTAAAATATGAAATTCGTACATTTTTTATACTTACAAATTTAAACTACAATTTATTTTAAATTAATTCATGCTAAGATTCTAAGTTTACACAGATTTTATTCTCTATAGTTTTAGCTTTAATTTCCATGTTTCACGCTAAATGTGTTATAAATATATTTCGAGTAATTGAGTAAATTATAAAGACACTTTAAAATTTCAATTTATAAGAATATTATTAATGCTACATTTATAATAATATGAAGACACTAAATTTTAAATTTGACAATGATATAAGACACTATATATTAACTTTGACAATGATATAATTCTCCATACATTTAGCTTGAATCTACAACTTTTGCATTCAATTTCTCATCAATAATTTGTGAGTTATAGACAAATATGTGAATTTTAAATTATTAAATTTGACAGCGATTTATTAAATAAATATTCAAGTTACATTTATGAGTAAACACACCTTTCATTCTCTATAGTTTTAGCTTTAATTTCCATGTTTCACGTTAAATGTGTTATTAATAGATTTCGAGTAATTGAGTAAATTATAAAGACACTTTCTCAATAATATAATTTTAAAATTTCAATTTTGGCAGCAATTTATAAGAAAATTATTAATGCTACATTTATAATATTATGAAGACACTAAATTTTAAATTTGACAATGATATAATTCTCCATACATTTAGCTTCAATTTACAACTTTTGTATTCAATTTCTCATCAATAATTTGTGAGTTATAGACAAATATGTGAAGACACTATTGTTTTTGTGGAGCAAAATTTTAAATTATTAAATTTGTCAGCGATTTATTAAATAACTATTTAAGTTACATTTATGAGTATACACACCTTTCATTCTCTATAGTTTTAGCTTTAATTTCCATATTTTACATTAAATGTGTTATTAATAGATTTCGAGTAATTGAGTAAATTATAAAGACACTTTCTCAATAACATAATTTTAAAATTTCAATTTTGGCAGAAATTTATAAGAAAATTATTATTAATGCTACATTTATAATAATATGAAGACACTAAATTTTAACTTTGATAATGATATAATTCTCCATACATTTAGCTTGAATCTACAACTTTTGTATTATACTTGTCATCAATAATTTGTGAGTTATAGACTTAAATTTGACTGCGATTTATTAAATAAATATTCAAGTTACATTAATGAGTATACACACCTTTCATTATCTATAGTTTTAGCTTTAATTTCCATGTTACACGTTAAATGTGTTATTAATAAATTTCGAGTAATTGAGTAAATTAAAAAAGACACTTTCTCAATAATATAATTTTAAAATTTCAATTTTGGCAGAAATTTATAAGAAAATTATTATTAATGCTACATTTATAATAATATGAAGACACTAAATTTTAACTTTGATAATGATATAATTCTCCATACATTTAGCTTCAATTTACAACTTTTGTATTCAATTTGTCATCAATAATTTGTGAGTTATTGACTTAAATTTGACGGCGATTTATTAAATAAATATTCAAGTTACATTTATGAGTAAACACACCTTTCATTCTCTATAGTTTTAGCTTTAATTTCCATGTTTCACGTTAAATGTGTTATTAATAGATTTCGAGTAATTGAGTAAATTATAAAGACACTTTTTCAATAATATAATTTTAAAATTTCAATTTTGGAAGCAATTTATAAGAAAATTATTATTAATGATACATTTATAAATATGAAGACACTAAATTTTAACTTTGATAATGATATAATTCTCCATACATTTAGCTTGAATTTACAACTTTTGTATTCAATTTGTAATCAATAATTTGTGAGTTATATACTTAAATTTGACAGCGATTTATTAAATAAATATTCAAGTTACATTTATGAGTATACACACATTTCATTATCTATAGTTTTAGCTTTAATTTCCATGTTACACGTTAAATGTGTTATTAATAAATTTCGAGTAATTGAGTAAATTAAAAAAGACACTTTCTCAATAATATAATTTTAAAATTTCAATTTTGGCAGAAATTTATAAGAAAATTATTATTAATGCTACATTTATAACAATATGAAGACACTAAATTTTAACTTTGATAATGATATAATTCTCCATACATTTAGCTTGAATCTACAACTTTTGTAATCAATTTCTCATCAATAATTTGTGAGTTATAGACTTAAATTTGACAGCGATTTATTAAATAACTATTCAAGTTACATTTATGAGTATACACACCTTTCATTCTCTATAGTTTTAGCTTTAATTTCCATGTTTCACGTTAAATGTGTTATTAATAAATTTCGAGTAATTGAGTAAATTATAAAGACACTTTCTCAATAATATAATTTTAAAATTTCAATTTTGGCAGAAATTTATAACAAAATTATTATTAATGCTACATTTATAATAATACGAAGACACTAAATTTTAACTTTGACAATGATATAATTCTCCATACATTTAGCTTCAATTTACAACTTTTGTAATCAATTTGTTATCAATAATTTGTGAGTTATAGACTTAAATTTGACAGCAATTTATTAAATAACTATTCAAATTACATTTATGATTATACACACACTTTTATTCTCTATAGTTTTAACTTTAATTTCCATATTTTCAATTGCGTGTGAAATAAACAGATTTCGAATTATGTACAAAACTTTGATTAAACTAAAGTAAAATGAAAACTTAACAAAAATGTTTATTTTCTTAATATAATTAGAAATTTGTAAAACAGAAAAAAATTATATTTATTAATTGAGAATATTAATTTTTACGAAATATAAGATAAAAAGTGAAAATTGTAATTTTTTTTCACCAAAATATTGAAATTACTTATAATTTATAATTGTTATTGTTTACAATATTTTATTAAAATATCAATATTTAAAAACAAAAGAAGAAAATACTTATATTTGGGTTTTCACAAGTAAGCTTTGAAAATCAAATGGAAAAATTCTTTCCTCATCATTTTCTACAAATTTTTATTACGCATTATGAATATTTATAGTGTTGAGATTAATAATCATGTAAATTTTCTATGAATTGTCGTGTATTTTCGATAAGAAAAGGGATGATTCGATTGAGATGCGCCCGGCGCATCCACCAAAGAAAATAATAATCTCTCGCCCAAATGCAATTACTCGAAGTTTCGAAGATGCTTGGAAGTGAAGTGGGTGGCATATCCTCTCGAGAAACGGAAATTTATTATTAAGCCCTCCCGCACTTCTGGCGGCAATCGGTGGAAAACAATCCCGATAATTGATTACGTGATCCGATTGTGCGCCTCCCAGGCGTGCGAGCGAGCGAAACAGACGAAGGAGCAATGTGTAAGGGAGAGAAAGAGAGAAATGGAATTGAGTGAAAGAGGGAGCGAGAAGGGATGCATTTTGTTGGGGGGTGGCGGAGAGGAGATTATATACAAATGGGTCTGTTCTTCGAGGCGTCAGCTGTTGGACCACTTAACCGACGCCCTCCTGGCGCGCACACACAGCCGCGGCGTCGCGACGCCTACCGCCGCCCCCACCCTGTACAATATATATATATACTATTTTTTTTTCTCATCCTTCTCTTCTGCACACTGTACCGAAACACTCTTCGCAGTCGCGCGCATCCGCCGCCACCCCCCAAAATCCTAACGGCGGACGACTAAATCTTCTCTCCGCCTGTCGAAAAAACGTGGCGTATACTAACACATATATATATACACACAAATCCATGAGTACGAGAAAGAGAGAATCAGGTAGAAAAAACGGCCGCCCCCGATTTCGCACATATTAATTCCCTGGAGAAGGAGAGAGAAAGCGCCGGGATAATAAAAATATAATACGTATGGATCGGATGCTGCGAGAAAACCCTATGAGTATAATAACACAGAGAGAGAAAGAGAGAGGTTTTTGCAGGAGGCGGCGCACCGATTTCGACCTCTTTTGTTCCGCATAAATCAGGACCGAACTGCGATTAAATCGACAACTTTTCCATTTTCCCTCCGCCATAAATATCTTCGAACGCTGATCCGATTTAAGACCCGATAAAATAAAAACAAAGAGAAGTAACGCGCGTGGAAATCCTCATTTTTCCACCCACGCACACAATAAAATAAAATGATATAAAGACAGATGTCACTGTCACTACATTTAACTACCACCAAATGTACATCATCAACAACAATTTATTTTTTTTGCATTGAAAATTTCAATTTTCACTGCTTAAATCGAATCATTTTTAAATGATCTCAATGTTTACAAATTTTAATATTTAATTATAATTTCCACTGAAAATATAAACGTATTTAATGAAAATTTGGTGGACTAACATAAAATTTCTTTAAGAAAAATTCTCTTTATTTACTTTATAAATAGTTTTCAAACTTTCAAAGATTTTCAATTATACTTAAAAAAATTTACAAAAAAATAAAATTTATTGTTTACTTGTACAAATATTTGGTAAGTGCAATTTGCATTTACTTTGTAAATAGTTTTCAGACAAAGTTTCAAAGATTTTCTATTTTCACTGCTTAAATTGATAAATTTTTAAATGATCTCAATGTTTACAATTTTTTTGAGAACAAATTTTAATATTTAATTATAATTTCCACTGAAAACATAAAAATATTTAATGTAAATTTGGAGGACTAACATAAAATTTCTTTAAAAAAAATCCTCTTTATTTACTTTGTAAATAGTTTTCAAAGTTTCAAAGATTTTCAATTATACTTAAAAAATTTACAAAAAAAATTAAAATTTATTGTTTACTTGTGCAAATATTTGGTAAGTGCAATTTGCATTTACTTTGTAAATAGTTTTCAGATAAAGTTTCAAAGATTTTCTATTTTCACTGCTTAAATCGATAAATTTTTAAATGATCTCAATGTTTACAATTTTTTTGGAGAATA
>NW_017098903.1:11946-13988 GCF_001412225.1 Nicrophorus vespilloides
AATATTTGGCAAGTACAATTTGCATTTACTTTGTAAATAGTTTTCAGACAAAGTTTCAAAGATTTTCAATTATACTTAAAAAATTTACAAAAAAATTAAAATTTATTGTTTACTTGTGCAAATATTTGGCAAGTACAATTTGCATTTACTTTGGAAATAGTTTTCAGACAAAGTTTCAAAGATTTTCTATTTTCACTGCTTAAATCGATAAATTTTTAAATGATCTCAATGTTTACAATTTTTTTGGAGAATAAATTTTAATATTTAATTGTAATTTCCACTGAAAACGTAAACGTATTTAATGTAAATTTGGTGGACTAACATAAAATTTCTTTAAGAAAAATCCTCTTTACTTACTTTGTAAATAGTTTTCAGATAAAGTTTCAAAGATTTTCAATTATACTTAAAAAATTTACAAAAAAAAATAAATTTATTGTTTACTTGTACAAATGTTTGGCAAGTACAATTTGCATTTACTTTGTAAATAGTTTTCAGACAAAGTTTCAATTATACTTAAAAAATTTACAAAAAAAATAAAATTTATTGTTTACTTGTGCAAATATTTAGCAAGTACAATTTGCATTTACTTTATAATAGTTTTCAGACAAAGTTTCAACGACTTTCAATTATACTTAAAAAAATTTACAAAAAAAAATAAAATTTGTTATTTACTTGTACAAATATTTGGCAAGTACAATTTGCATTTACTTTGTAAATAGTTTTCAGACAAAGTTTCAAAGATTTTCAATCATACTTAAAAATTTTTCAAAATATTAAATTTATTGTTTACTTGTACAAATATTTGGCAAGTACTTGTACATTGTGATTGACCAAGTAACTTGCATATACAAGTACTATTAAAGATTTTGGATATCTATTAATGATTAGATTAATCCATGAGAATTGAATAGAAGAGAGATTGCATCAAAAGGGATCGTAATTGGATGATCTCTTCAAATGCGCTTTGATCTTGCTAATTGTTACTTCGAAACTAATCTGCAAGTATGAATGCGGAATCAGTTAGTTTTGGTGGGAAGGTAAACACGAAGTAGGATAGAGAGGGAGGAGGGTTGAGAACTATATAGATAAAGTAAAGTTTGGTGGCTATGAGTGAGGATTAGGATGAGCACGAGGAGGCGGGTGTTGTTTTGCTTTTGTTTGTGGGGGCGCGTTCGGGGGCGGCGAAGTGTGCGTGTCAGTTTAGGTGGCGGCGCCTCGGGGCCGCGACGTCACACGGCCGGGCGCCTCAGAGACGCCGCTCCCGTCGGATTATTACTGCCGCTACAACACCTCGACAAACCTAAGCCGCCTCCATCGCATTCTCTCAAATTTCTTTCTTTTTTTTTTCCTAATTCATTTGTTTTCTTTTGCAGATTCAATTGTTCAGGTGACACCTCCGAACCTGCTGAGCCTAGGCTCGTACCTGGGGGGAGGACATGTGCCTGGAGGTGGAGGTGGTGGAGGCGGCATTGCCAAACCTGTCGCCAGTCGGCCGCCCCATTTCAACCCACATCTGCTGCTCGCCCACTGCCGGCCGCAGCCCTATCTCACAGGTACAGGACTAATACTAATTTCTGCAACTGCAGACTAATATTATCACCATAATTTTGACATTCCCAAATTAATGCCCGGGAAAACCGCAGAAACTGCACATCATCAGCATCCATTAACGCAAACTACATAAACTATATACGCAGAATATTCGCGTTCATCAAACTTACCCTGAAAACAAAGGAAACAGAAATATTAACATCAGAATTAAGTTAATGAAAGAACTGAAATTTTCTTAAAAAAAAAAAGACACCAATTTGTCATTGATAATCAAGGCAACTTGATCAAGTTTTCATTATAATTGTCAAGTCTATTATTGTAATGATTTTGACTCGAAATTTGACATTTCTATATTCTAAATTTACAATATTTAACAGAATTTTGATATTTTTTTCTAATTAATTTCCTCAAAATCCAATTAGAAAAACAAAACACACAAAACAATGCCCGGAAAACCGCAGAAACTGCACATCATCAGCATCCATTAACGC
>NW_017098903.1:14003-32021 GCF_001412225.1 Nicrophorus vespilloides
CAAACTTACCCTGAAAACAAAGGAAACAGAAATATTAACATCAGAATTAAGTAAATGAAAGAATTACAATTTTCTTAAAAAAAAAGACTCCAATTATCATTGTCATTGAAAAAAAAAACAAGGTAACTTGATCAAGTTTTCATTGTAATTGTCAAGTCTATTATTGTAATGATTTTGATTCGAAATTTGACATTTCAATATTCTAAGTTTACAATATTTGACAGAATTTTGATATTTTTTTTAATTAATTTTCCAAAATCCAATTAGAAAAACAAAACACACAAAACAATGCCCGGAAAACAGCAGAAACTGCACATCATCAGCATCAATTAACGCAAACTACATAAACTATATACGCAGAATATTTGTAGTCATCAAACTTACCCTGAAAATAAAGGAAACAGAAATATTAACATCAGAATTAAGTTAATGAAAGAACTGAAATTTTCCTAAGAAAAAAAAGACACCAATTTGTCATTGATAATCAAGGCAACTTGATCAAGTTTTCATTGTAATTGTCAAGTCTATTAATTCTAATTTAACAATATTTGACAGAATTTTGACTTTTTATCTAATTAATTTCCTCAAAATCCAATTAGATAAATAAAACGCGTTACACAATATTGAAAATTCTAACAAATTGCCAAAAAAAAATCTTTCTATATTCAAAATTTATACAAATGTGAACTTAATACATGAATAATTTATGAAGTCTACGTAGTAAATTAATTAGTCAACTCAATGATTCCAAATGATTAGTATATAAAGATTTTGACAGATATGCTTTAGTTTTTTGTGTTTTTTTCAAAAACTACTAAACCGATTTTGATGTACGAATGATCAAATGAAAGCTTAATCTCTAGCGGTTATGATTATGTGTATTGTATTATTGTGTGTTTTTCAGTGTCGACGCCGGCGTCGGGAACGCAGTCGGCGGTGTTTCCGCTTCCGGGGACGTTTCCGTGGGCGCACAGCGGAAGAGGAAAACCGAGGCGCGGTATGATGCGGAGAGCGGTCTTCAGCGATCTGCAGAGGAAGGGCCTCGAGAGGCGATTCCAGATCCAGAAGTACATCAGCAAGCCGGACAGGAAGAAGCTCGCAGAGAAGCTGGGACTTAAAGACAGTCAGGTTGGTTGGTTGGATCATCATCGTTATTATTGTCATCATTGTAAGAGAGACGCCTTCTGCTTCTGGATGAAATACGATCTTCCCCTCTCTCTCTACATCCACGTTCACTCTCCGAAACCCATTTATATATATTAAGCGAGCGGCAACATATGTTTTTGATAGATCTCCTAACGAGGGCGAATAGGGTGGAGGGATCTTAATATTGTGAGAGCGAAAGAAACGGAGAGCGAAAACGTGTTGGAGAAAACGCGTGCAAGAGGGAGAGCGATTTCGGTGGCCGTACACTAAATCTGGTACAAATTGATGTGTGCCCTATTGTGGTGCAATAACTTCTCGGTTCGCCCTTCGCCTCGTTGAATGGGGGAGAGAAATACAGTGAAATACAGTAAGAGAGAGAAACAGATTTATATACAAATGGGAAATAAGGGAGTGCGAAAAAGATGGAGATGCTTTTTTTCTTCTTCTCTTTGGTAGAGGGTGAGATTGAGATTTGTAAGTGGGTGAGAAGTAACCGCAGCAGCGTTTGGAGTGAGGAAACCTCTCTTAATTGCTTCGTGATTTACGTGAGCCAATCGAAGTCTCGTTTAAACGTCGCGAAATATCATTAAGTTGTGTAAATAAAGGCGAAAACCATTAAGGAAAATCAATTGAAAAAAACGAAAAAAAACTTGGATTTATGCCTCATTCGAATACGGTATAAACTTTGAGCAAACTGGAGTTAATTTCAGTTTTAATTTCAGTTTTAAAAGTACCCAAAGTTTTTATTAATTGATCAATTTTTCTTGCATTAATATCAATTTCATATTCTTATTGGAAATTATTTAGACATTTTGTAGAAAAATATAAGTTTCTCCTGAAAATATTAAATTTTTGAATCATTTTTCAGGTATGAAAATCTAAGAAATTTTCTTGAAACTAAAATCAATTTATATTCGATTTTTTTTCAATTAATATCAATTTCATATTCTTATTGGAAATTATTTAGACATTTTGTTGAAAAATATAAGTTTCTCATGAAAATATTAAATTTTTGAATCATTTTTCGGTATGAAAATCGAAGTAATTTTCTTGAAACTAAAATCAATTTATATTCGATTTTTTTTTCAATTAATTTCAATTTCATATTCTTATTGGAAATTATTTAGACTTTTTTTTTTGAAAAATATAAGTTTCTCATGAAAATATTAAATTTTTCAGGTATGAAAATCGAAGTAATTTTCTTGAAACTAAAATCAATTTCCATTCATTAATATTTCTTAAATAGTATGTAATTTAGAAAATACATAGTTCATTTAATTGCCATTAACTTCATTACTTGTATCCAATATTTGTTTTCAGAAAAATTACTGAAAAAAGTCGATAATTTTTATGAAAAATAAGATATGAATTTCAAGTAATATTTGTAATTTTATAACAAAGTTATAGGAAAATGTGCATCTCGCTTTACTAAACCAAAACATGTTGATGAAAACTTAAGAGATAAGATAAATATTGCAAGTGTTAAATGATTCTTGTGGTGATCGAATCCGACGATAAATCAAAGCGTATCTGCGGGTGAACGCTGTAGTAAGTAAGCTAATCATATGGTTTTTGATGTAAATTGGGGTCGGCCCTTGTGTTTGCCGTTCCGATTACCGGGAACTGTTAAAGATATGCGCAATAAACTGTTCTCCCCCAAAGGCACCCTAAAAGCTAACCGCTCGTGTGTACACACACACACACAGTTCTCTTCTATTCGTTTTTTTTATAGTGTCGGTAAATGGCATGTAATCTCCCTAATTGAATGTGAAACGCGCGAGTGTTTTTGATTTGATGCCATTGCATGCGACCTCCTCCTCTTTCTCGTCCAAACGCAGCCGGAGGGTCGTCCTCCTCCACCCCACGGTCGTTATCTTTACGAATGATTAAAGATCTAAGGGTGGGACCCATCAGATCCAGATATCTGTCGGCGGCACGCAAATCCGCACGTGGCACAACAACAAACAACAACAGCAAAAAGTCCCCTTCGTTTTTATTTTTCCGGATTGTTGCCGATGTTGTTGATGGACGATCTCTGATTGTTTCTGGTTTCTAGGTGAAGATCTGGTTCCAAAACAGACGGATGAAGTGGAGGAATTCGAAGGAACGAGAGCTTCTGGCCGCAGGTGGATCGCGCGAGCAGACGCTTCCCAACAAGAACAACCCGCATCCGGATCTGAGCGACGCCGACGCCGACAAGAGCAAGCTCGATCTGACGGACGTCGGTGACATCTCGCCGGTGGGATCACCGGTTGCGGCCGCCGTCGCCGCCGAACTGCAGCATCCCAGGCACCGCGACGCCGATCAGGTGTATCCTACAGATTACGCTTCTGCAGCAGCAGCCAATTACCACCTGTACGAGAGCATGGATTACGACAGTTCGAACGATAGCGAAGAGGAGATCAACGTCACGTGATTGATCTGCACGGCGTAAAGATCTTGTTTATTATTTTTCTTCATTATTTTCTGTATTATATAACGTAAAACGAGGATGAAGAACAATCAACTTTATTTCATAATTTTTTCTTTTTTTTTTTTCGTTTCGAAATGTATCAATGTCTATATTGTAGATTAATTTAAAAAAAAAAAAGAAAAAATATAATTGACGAAGAAAACGGAACGAGAGAAAAACACACACACATTATGTATGATATAACTGAAATTGTATATAAAAAAAAATATTATAATTAAATGAACAAAAAAAAAAGAGTATGTGTATGTACAATAAAAAAAGATATAATAAAACAATTAAAAGATCAAAAAAAATCCCATAATTAATTTCAACATCCAATACATGTTCGATTGGTTGCCTAAGTAAACTGCCTTACAACCGATACGAAAGTAATGCCAACGTCAAGGACTACAGATTTCTATGTAATTAATCAGAGTCTGAGCTGTAAAAGTCGTTGCCAGCCTCGGATGTGAACGTTGGAGCGACATCGCTGTAGCAGCCGTGAAATTTGCGGATGACGTCGCCCCAAAGAAAGTTCTTCCGGCATTTGGGGCAGTCGCCATCTACCGGCACGTATTGTCCTGGCTGCAGGTAGCTTCGCGACAGGCAAATCACGTGACTGAGAAGATCGCATTCCGGGTTTACGCAACGCAACTTTTTACCCTCGATTATCTTTCCGCACACGTAACAATCGTGAACAAAGCTATCCGACGTTGAAGCCTCCTTTTGACTATTAATTTTAACCTTTCTACTGATAACGCTTCCTTCTATTATTGGCATGAACATCGGCGGAGCTTTGTCCAACTAAAAACATGTTACATAGACCACCCAGTATACAATGATTTAAACTTACCGGAAATTCTTTGACGAAACTTGCATCCAACCAGCGGATGGTCAAAGGTAATCGATTCCAGGGACCGACGCGAAGCATCTCCGACATTATTCTAAAGCAGTAATCGAACGATTTCTCGCGCGCCTTCTTTTTCGGCAAATGATTCAAACGTCGAGATCTTTGCGGATGCTGCCAAGCCCATTCGAACTGAAACATTACAAAGATTTTAAAGATAATTTATGAAAGCTTATATTTTTATATTACCCTGAGCGCAGCGATGTCATTGGGGAATCCGTGGATGATCATCACCATCGACCTGAAACACACACGTATTACAGAATACGGACTTATTATACACGAGTGTGCGCGTGTGCAAGATGTTTCGCTTTCCTCTTGTTCGCGTTCAAAGAATCCTGAGAAAACCTAACGTCTGTGCTTTAAGATTCACATCTTCGCAGCAAAGCGCTGAATCCGATGAGGAATTCGATAATAGGTACGAGGCTTATTTCGCTAAAGATGGAATGGACGCGTGGGCGATCCGCAAGGGCATTAACGACATCGTCGGACAAGATTTGATACCGGAACCGAAGATCATCGTCGCTGCTTTGAAGGCTTGCCGAAGAGTGAACGATTTCGCTGTAGCCATTCGCTTTTTGGAAGCAATCAAGAACAAGTGCGGTTCAAGAGTGGACGAGATTTATCCTTACATCATCCAGGAAATACGTCCAACTCTAACGGAATTGGGGATCAATACACCCGAAGAGCTCGGCTTCGATAAACCGGAATTGGCTGTACAGAATGTCTACGAAATGCATTGAATACATTTCATGTATATTCAATAGAAAATAAAGTAATTTCTTTGATTTAGTAAATTAAATAATTTGAGTACGGTCCTGTTCGCAAAACAACAAATCAATGTACATGAAAGTACATTGGGTTGCCTATATGTAAACGTCAGTTTTTTCTTTAAATTTGAAAATCTTTTGATATGTTATATTTTTTACCATGGTCCACGCTTGCTAGTTCTGTGGGCTCCTCCGGCTTTCTTTCCTTTGTTGTGTTGTTTGATCCTTCTATTGGGATCGACAGTGTATCCGATGTACGTTCGTCCCAGATATTTGGGATTTTTACATACCAAAAGATAAACGCCGAAGAACCTTTCAACTGTGTCACCACTCATTGTTTGTACTATTACTTCTTCTTCTTCCTTCCTCTCCACACTTCACTTGCGCGTCTTGCACAATTTTGCCAGTTTTGTACTATTAGGTTAATAATGCACAAACAATAACAGATCTATGCCACCATACGCACTTCCACGCAAAAACAGTTGCCTAAACTATTAAATTTGCCGCCGCCACCTGCGGTTAGCAATTAGATGCGCTTGCCATCTGCCGTTTCGAACGAATTCCGGGTAGTAACTGGATGAACACCTGCCACCACCACAACCATAAGCGTTGAAAGGTGAAGCAAAGAATGAATTTCAACCGAAAAAATATTCTATTTCTTTTTATAAAAAATAAGTTGTTCTCGCGAATATAATAAACACGGAGAGTTCGGAATAGTACTAGTATATGGGAGAATATTATAACTTATAAAAAAAATAAACAAATACTATACACAGAGCGAAATGGCGAAACGAAATTGGTGTTTTTTTTCCTCTTTTTTTGTTTTTTATGAGAATCTGGGTGCGACGCCTCTGTCGAGGTCGAGGAAGTACGGATGCTGCGCGATCTTCTTCGCGCTGATCCTCTTCGCCGGATCGTAATACAGCATCTGCTTGAGAAGGTCCAGACCGTTGTCATCCAAGTTCTGCACTTGTCCGGACAGATTGTAATTCGTCCAGTTGGGAAAGCTCGCCTTGTAATCGGGGAACTGCGACACTCCGGGCCAGATCTGTTCGGTCGGCGTTTTCAAAACTCTACAAAAAAAGAAAAATTCCCCAAATACGAAATTAAAGAAAAGCTGCATTCGGAGAGGGATTGAAATTTGGACAGGTGTGTTTTAGCTACCTGAATATCCTGAAGAGTTGGTCGATCTCCGAATCGCCTTGAAATAGGGGGCGTTTCGTGGCCATTTCGGAGAAGATACAACCCAGCGACCAGATATCAATTGGACACGAGTAACGCGTCGATCCTAGCAGAATCTCCGGCGCCCTGTACCATAGAGTGACAACCTCATGGGTGTAAACCCTGACGGGAACACCGAACGCTCGACCCAGCCCGAAATCAGCTACCTGTTGACACACAATCATTATTACCAAATGAAATTGAAGATTCGCACAAATCAAAACCTTAATTGTTCCATCTCTCGTGATGAGCAGATTCTGTGGCTTCAGATCCCTGTGCAGAACTCTCCTCTGATGGCAGAACAGTATGGCATCGTTTATTTGATATAAGTAGCTCTTCACCAGTTGCGGATCCATGAACGTGCCCGATTCGATCTTATCGATATACTTTTTGAGATCCATCGATAGAAATTCGAAGATTAAGTAAAGTCTGCAAATACCAAATCCATTAAATATATTATATTTCATAACGAACAAAATTTCAACTCACTTAGCCTCTTCCATGAGTACATCTTCTAGTTTAACGATGTTTGCATGCTGCAGCTCCTTCAGCAGTGATATCTCTCTGATCGCAGTCGATGGTACACCCTCATCCTCAGATTCCAATCTACGATAAAAACAGAAACACAACAACATCAATGCAAAGATTCAAATGGAAACGACAGAACTGAAATTTCACCTAATTTTCTTCATGGCAACCACCTGTCCAGTCTTCTTGTTCCTCCCCTTGTAGACGACGCCGTAGGTGCCTTCGCCGATCTTCTCGATTTTCACGAATTCATCCATATTTACCCCCTGTTCGCTTTTGTTTTCCTTCGGTTTATTATTTACCCGATCTTCGGTAACTGTGTCTTTTTCAAATGTTTCTGAGGTTATAATCTCAACGGACTTTTTTTTGTTCCTGTTTTCTTTCTTTTTCTGCTCTTTTACACTCGCGATGAATAAAAAACCGACGGTTTTTCCTTGTTGAATCTAATGCATGTTACACCACCGTTGTTGCCTGTTGCAGCGCACGCTCCTCGCCCTTTCGGTAACGAAACCAACGGTTCTTCGGGACGTCCGTTTTTTTTTTTTTTAGGTTCACCAACACATTCTTATTAGAACGAAAGAAATTCACAAAAACTTTCTGCATTCAATAATTAGGAAACTAACAAAACAATTAATTACCACAATGATATAATTTTCTCTAACACGATTACGCACAATGTAAATTATTCTATGTAACGACAATTTCAGTGTCTCCCAACACTTTTTATTTGTTCATAAACATTCAATTAAATAAACAAATCAAATTAATATGATATTTGCTGTACACATTTGTCCAATTTATCTAATTTTAGAAAATCTATATTTTTTTAATAATAACTATAGAAAAGACAAAGAGACATAATGATTTTCTAATAGGATTGAAGAGGAAAGTAAATATAATCAAAAACTTGTTAATATAGCCAAATCTGCAAGTCGTTTATAATATGAAAGTTTAGCAAGGAAAAATGAGGAAGAAATCTAATTTTGAAATAAATATTGTGTGTTGAAGAAGATAATATTGTTTGAATGAGGTAGAAGATTGGGATGCGCTGATTTTGTGTTGATGATGCAGCTCATGTAAACCAGAGGCGCTGCGGACGAAGGAAAATAAATTAATAAAAAAAAAGAGAGTCTAAAAAAGTGCGGTTATGTGAGGCTTGTTGTTTTCTTTGTTATTGTTGTTGTTTTTAGAATGAGCGTAAAGGGCAGGACGGGAGTGTTCTGAGAGCATGCAAGATAGGTTCTGGCTGACGAAGCGACTTTTGGTTATAGTTATATTTTTGGTTATCATCTTGGTCTTCAAGAGCTGGCTGCAATGACGACGAAGAAGGTGTCGTACTTCTACAATCCGGACGTGGGCAACTTCCACTACGGTACAGGACACCCGATGAAGCCCCATCGTTTATCAGTTATTCACAGTTTGGTTTTAAAATACGGCTTGCATAATAAGATGTCCATTTACAGGCCCTACAAGGCTAGCGTGCACGACATGTGTAGATTCCACTCGGACGAGTACATAGGTTGGATGATTATAAGTCGATTGGGGATTGAAGCGATGTGCTAAATGTTTTTGTTCTTTCGCAGATTTCCTCCAGAGAGTGACACCGCAGAATATACAGGCTTTCACCAAGCACCTGAGCCACTACAACGTAGGGGACGATTGTCCCGTGTTTTACGGCCTCTTTGATTTTTGTTCGATGTACACGGGCGCTTCGCTGGAGGGCGCCATGAAGTTGAACAACAACCACTGCGATATTGCTATAAATTGGTCGGGCGGTCTGCACCATGCCAAGAAGTTCGAAGCGTCCGGTTTCTGTTACGTGAACGACATAGTCATCGGTATTTTGGAACTGCTGAAGTACCACGCGAGAGTATTATACATAGACATTGATGTGCATCACGGGGACGGCGTGCAAGAGGCCTTCTATCTAACGGATCGCGTGATGACCGTCAGCTTCCACAAGTATGGAAATTACTTTTTTCCAGGTGATATATCCCACGAATTAATAATATTTTGATTGATTATTATTGTTTTTTTCTTCAGGAACGGGTGATATGTACGAAATTGGCGCCGAGACAGGACGATATTACTCGGTGAACGTGCCGTTCAAAGAGGGCATCGACGATGTCAGTTACTTCCAAGTCTTCAAGCCGGTGATCTCGAATGTGATGGAGTTCTACAATCCCACTGCGATCGTGCTGCAGTGCGGAGCGGACTCCTTGGCTGGCGATAGGTTAGGGTGCTTCTCGTTGAGCACCAAGGGTCACGGCGAATGCGTCAAGTTCGTCAAGGATCTGAACGTTCCGACTTTGGTGGTCGGCGGCGGCGGATACACCTTGCGCAACGTGGCCAGGTGTTGGACTTACGAAACTTCCCTCCTCATCGACGAGGAGATCAGCAATGAACTTCCCTACACCGAATACCTGGAGTTCTTCGCGCCCGATTTCAGTTTGCATCCGGAGGTCGTGACGAGGCAGGAGAACGCCAACAGCAGGCAATATTTAGAAGCAATCACAAAGTAAGACTGTTACAACAACAACAGTTACAATCAATATGTAATAATATGAATTGTGTTTAGGTACGTGTACGACAATCTGAAGATGTGTCAACATTCCCCGAGCGTGCAGATGCACGACGTCCCTCCGGACGCCATCCACGAGGACGAGAAGATCAAGGAGGAGGAGAATCCGGACGTGCGGATCAGTCAGGACCTCGAGGATAAGATGGTGGACGCCAAAAACGAGTTTTACGACGGCGACAAGGATCAGGATAAGCCCGACGAAGACCTATAGAAAGAGCACCACTCCTCACTCAATCCTTTTTAATTTTATTTTTTACTTTGTAACTATAGACTATATAATTTAAAACGTATAAAAAAAAACACACTAATGAATCACAGATTTCGTCTTTCATTTCCTATATACAAATATAACATCCTCGTCCGTTCCAAAACAAGTCCGACTATCCTCAAAACAATCGAAGTTGGCGCTGCAAACATCTGCAAAACATACACCAATTAATCGATTGTTTGATTAAAGTTTCTTCAATTACGGTTCGTTTTCGCCGGGTTTCTATAATGAATTAGCTGTTGGAAGCAGTCGAAGCCGCAGAGGACGATGTAGTGACCTAAATAGGTGCTGTCCAACCATTCGGTTTTGTCGCAGAAGACGCAGCGCAGCGAATTCGCGTTCACAAGGATCAGGATGGGGTTCGAGCTCGCAAGGTGCGTGAGGATGTCCTCCAGGTTCACTCGATCCTGTTTGATGGTGATGCCTTGTTTTGGCGCCTCCTCGAACTTTCGATTCACTCGCACTTCATCCTACAAAGCGCACCAATTAATTAACAATTTAAACAAAAAAAAATTATGCAAGTTTACGCACTTTTATGTACACATTCTTATAGAAAACGTTGCATTTGTAGGCCTTCCGCACTCCATACGTTACAGTGTAGAACATGTGCTTCACATTATATCTATTTAGTAAATAGCAGAGATCTATGGTCCAAGTGCTGAAATTCAATCAATCAATCAACAACAATTCCATTAACGTTTTAAAAGCAAATTTGAAAAACTATTTTTATAACATGACCTTACTTCAATGTAATTGCTTTAACTCGTTTTACCTAAAGTGGTTCAAGGTCAACGGCTATTTTTATGGGCCCCCCTTAGCGATTAGGAAAACAAACGATAACCAGATTCATTTTTTTTTAAATAACCATGGTAACTTAAATACAACAAGTGAACATATTACAAAGATACACATTTGTTAATAAATGAAAATGTACCTTTCACCGAATTTTTCGTACTCGCAGATCTCTTGAAAATTGTCCAGAAACTGTTGACGATCCGCTTCATTCAGCAGCATGAGAACACAGGAGATGCCGCAATCCCAATCGAATCTTTGTCTGTAATGCTGCAACTCGATGTCCACTAGAATTTGAATATTATTAAAATTGACTTATATTATTATTATTAAGAAACGCACTTTTCTTTAGTCGCTCTCGCTTTGAAAGCATCCGCGAAGAAGTATAAACGACGTTTGTATCGAGGGAATTCGTGTTTTCGATTCGGCCCTGAAGGAGTGGAGGGAAACAAACAACAATTCGAACGTATTGAAAAAGAAGTGCAAGTGAATCTTGAAATTAAAAAAAATGACCTTAAAATGAGCGGTCTTTTCATGCGTTCCGTCGAAGGTGAAGGATGATGTTTAAATGATACTAGATAATAACTATCAGTTTGGTTTTTCTGATAAGATTCAATTTATCGGAGAATTCAATAATCGATTTGTTTCGATTTTTTTGTTATTTTGGAAAGGACGAGAGTTGGATCAAGTTCAAGGCGTTTAAAAGTCTCCAAGCAAATCGTGTCAAGGTTTAATTTGGTTAAAAATTAAAGAGGATTTTCTTTGTTTGCAGCGTTGGTAATGGGGGGTGGCGGTCGGAAAATCCATAATTTTCCCCGAATTTTCCCGTCCGGCGCTCCGATCGTCCTCCGGGCTTCGTATCCCTTCAACCCTTCGTAGTCGTATTAGAAGCGCGGTGAGCACCGCCATGGCCGAAGGAACCTACGAGTACGAGTGCATGAGAGCCGAACTCCTGGGGATCGATCCACCAAACTACGAGGATTACCTCCAGAAGAAGAAGGACGAGGAGGAGGCGAAACGGGCGGCGCAGCAGCATGAGGAAGCCGAAGTGGAGAACCTGAAGGTTCGCGAATCGATATCCCCAACATACCATATTAGAAGAGGTATTCGCTAACACGAATATTTGTTGTTTCAGGCGGCGGAGGAGCAGGGCGAGGAATTGAAAGGAACCGCAGGGAAATTGGATGAATTGAATAGCATTCTTTCGGCGACGCAGAAGAAAATCGATAGATTCAAAGTGAATTATTTCTAATCAAAATAGATTTGAACGAACAAAAAATGAATTGTTTCGCTTTTGTGCAGGTTCGCTGCGGATCGGTGACCGAGCTGATAAAGACGAAGATTGGAAGCATAAGCAGCAACGGTGAGTCGAAGCCTCAAGAGAAGGGCTCATCTTCGGATCAACCACAAGAGGAACAACAGGAGGAGGAAGTTGAGAGCGTCGTAGCAGAGGCGAGCGGTGAAAACCCGAGGAAAAGCGATTTAGCCAAAGCTCTCGACAACCACGTCGACAAACTGGACACCCTCCTCGACAAGGCGGATAACGCTCAGTACAGCATGCAGGAGCAAACCAAGAAGATGAAGAGATTATTGCGCTAAAATCATATCGCGATTTCAATTGTGAATCATTCACATACACACATTCGGAATTTAAACTTAATTTAACAAACAAATAATATATAAAAATCGATGTTTCAAAGTAATCCAGTTCGGGCGCCTTCAGCCCTGAGTGCTTTCTACAGAGTGATATTAATCCATTGTACATTTGTTTATATAATTATATATACACATACATATAATACTAAAGTAGATAGGATCAGTTTCCAACATAAGTATTGGAGACGTTCGAGTTTTAAGAAAAGAAAAAAAAAACACCAAAGAGAATTGGATGAAACACGAGCATATGTTCTTTTTTAAATAATCGTTATTTTGTGCTTCCAGAAAGATTGTGAAAAGGAGTGTTGATGTAAAGAGAAGAATATGTTGTTTCCTTATTTTCGCTGTTTTTATATATGATTATATATATATTATATTATGATATACATATTGTAGATTTGAATAAATGTTGACGTTTGCGTGAAATCATCATTTTGTCAAAGAGCGAATACAAATTTGAAACTTGCAATTACAACGCATATAAAGTATAGATCCAAAAGATGAATGTATTAAGTATATTTAAGTACGTTTTACTAATTTCTCTGCAACTCTCTGTACTCGCCGCAAATTGAACTTGCGGTCTGTCTAACCAATTAATAGCGTTTCATTCATCATCGCCATGGAAACGTTGACATACTTTCTTGTAATTGGTCATTAAACGAATCGAGAGAATAATTGCTGTTTGACCTTCAATTTCAATCATTTCATTTCAACATTGTTAACATTGATAAACAACGAATTTACAGTTCGAAAATATAAATTTCCATTGAAACACAAGCAAGCAACGCCACTTACTTTAAATTCTACAGTTCAATGATTTAACAAAAATATTCTTAATCACCTACCTTTCACCTGTAAATGAATATATGATTTCAATACTTGGATAACAACACTAACAAATTGAAAAAGCAGTCATTTAGATCTCCATGTACACATATATACTTTAATTATTATTGTTGCATCCGTTGTTATCAATAAAAAATATAGAGAGAGATTCAATAACATTCCGTCGCATAAAAATAAACAATGAGAAACAGAACGAAAAGTAACAAGAAAATACTGCGAGAAAGAACATAGTTTTGCTTGGAGAATAATAAAGGTAGTCGGAGCTGCGTGTCTTCACCTCTCGTCACAGCGAGAAGTAAAAATAATAACAGCAAGATAATTCGTCTCATCTTCGGATAGATGTGCTAGCTAATGAAAAAAGTTGTTTCTAGTGGTCACAACGAGCGTTACGGCTTCTTCGTGAAGTTGATCTGATAGAAGACCCAATCTTCAAGGAAAGACGGAACGAAGGCGGTAGTCTTGTTGATCGCCACCGGAGGCTGCAGCTTCATCAGCTGCGACTCGTACATCTTCAGTGATTCCTCGCAGCTGGTCCCGTTTCCCTGAAATCACCCAAAATGTAACCACTCAGGACATCTGAAGCCCAAAAAAATACGTACGTGCGTCATGAATTTACCGTCGGGCTTCAGGATCTTAAAAGACAATTCGAGGATTCGAAGGATGAAATCCCAAAGTTCCCCGGACGGTGTACTGGAGATTGGGATATCGGTGAGATCTCCAAAAACGTAATCGAATTTCCTGCCTTCAGATATGAACTGATCTAAGGACTTCATGCAATCCCCGACTATGATCTGAAAATATGCGTTTATTTAATTTCAGAAAATCTGCAAACATTTCAATATATACTTGATAATTGGGACCTGATCTGCTGTCCAGAACGTCGCCGCAGATGGAACGCATATGTTTTGCGCACGCTTTCATCACGATATCATCAATCTCCAACATGATCACGTTCTTGGGCTTCTCTTTCAGCAGTTCGTACAGCAAAGCCCCGTCGCCTCCACCTAAAAAACAAAAACAATTAGTAAACGTTTCGCTTTAAATTTATTATAAAAGAAAACCTACCTAAAATTACGATGTCTTTATCCTTGTAATCCTCTTTGCCTCTGCACATCAAGGTTTCTGTGTAGATCAAATCCGCTTCTGATATGTCTGAAATTTGATACAATTGTATTAATCGAGTGTTGTTAAATGTTTGTTGTTTATACACTCACTTTGTAAATCATCTAGAACTAGCATATTTCCTAAGCTCCTCGAGTGCACGATTTGTACTTTCTGGTATTGCGTCCTCTCTTCGAAGACCACCTGATCAATGTCATATTCGAGCAATCTTTCGTCTAAAACACAGCAAAAGAAACGGCAACACCAATTAGTCTCCACACTTCTCGGTGTAAAGATTAACAACAGCAACAACAACAACAACAACCAAACAAACAGAAAGGAACACCAAGTGGCACATACACAAGTCTCTTACTCACAGTTATAATTCAAATCATCGAGATTCGTGAAGCTCATTTTCAATGCACGTAAAACAATAAACTGTGGCGATACGAAATGTAAGCAAAGTCGCGCACGTTTCTCTCCGAATCTAGGAAGTCCTCGTCCAGATCAATAGGTCAATAGAAGTATTGCCAAAGAACGTATTTGTATGTGTTAATAAAATATCGCGGGCCAAGTTTAAAGATTACGGTGCCATTGAACTTCGCTATCAGACGAGTGGGAAAGTGAAACATTCGTACATTCATAATAATTCTATTTCTTTCTTTTTTTTTAGAGAGGATTGCTGTACAAAGATATACACACGCACTGGAGAAGCAGATAAAAGAGAGCATTAATAAATAAAGAGAAGAAGTGAAAAGGAAAAAAATATATAAGAAAACAAAAAAGAAAGAAGAAAGATGTGTCTTATTTTTTGAAAATTTTTTCTTTCATAATTTGTAAATCGCATGCAAAATGGAGTTACTGTACCTGCGGACGGGAAATACCTATCAAATTTCCCGCGTTTTATAGGGACAAGTGCCTGACTGCGTTTAATGCCAATTACCCTCTCGAATACTTCGCGCTCGATTTCTTTCCCTTTCTATAACAATTTTTGCAAAATTTGAACAAAAACAAAAAAAAAATGTAACAACAACAAACAAACAAACAAACAATAAAGAAACAAATCATATACTAGTGGTAAAGTAAATAAAGAAAATTTAAGTATTTCTTTTGGAGTGTGGAAACGAAGCGGTGAAAATATAAGAAAAGAGAACTTTGAGAGAGAACGAAAGCTTTGGAAATTAAATTTGAAATAAACTGAACTTTTGAGAGGTGGTTGGGGGGTGGAGGAGCGTTTCTTTTCTTTTTTGTTGAGGGGGTGGCGGGCATCAATTAGATTTCTTTTGTTTAGGGTTCTATGATGATGATGGCACACCTGAACTAGTTAGGTACACATCGAGGGTAGATCCTCTTTTTAAGGGAGGAAACATTTTCGAACGGAACGAGCTTACTGTTAGGCTAATTTTTTGCTCGATTTCCTTCGTTTGCTAAAACAATATTCATAACATAAATTACGTACAATTTACATGAAGAATGATATGTGCGTATGATGGAAATACCTTAATTAAAAACTTGCGAACACGATTTTATTAAATCACAATTTTCGTAAATCAATAAATTTTTTTTTAAAATGAAATCAACATTTTCAACTTTAATATAGAAGCAAAGTTCGTAAAATCGATTTTCGTCTATTCTCTTTGTTAAAGGTCAAAGTTAAATAAAAATCGTTACAGTTATTAAACATATTCTTCGAAGCAACTGAAATAATATTCCATTACAGCGCGCAACTTCCAAGAAAATCATAAATTCAGGGTAAATCTAGTATTGAAGAATTGCACCGACTCTCAATAATTACACATGATTACACGGATTTATCAGGTATGAATAACTTAAAAAAAAATTGTTGTCTCCGACCATCATTTATATTGAAATTGTATATGTATTAGTTATACGTAAAATTTAACTATTTTTAAATATGTTTGGAAATATTTATTTGTTTTTTGAAATAAAGATTTGTCAAACTGTTCAAGGCTTACTTTTCCTGATAAACATTTAAATTCATTGCATCTACTGAAAATGTAGGCTTACTTTAGCCCAATTTCAATAATATTGTAATTTAATTTTTCAATTAGAAAATTAAAGTATCCTTGATTTTGGTTCGCACTTCAAACATTTACAATTAGGACCATTATGTAACTGATAATAAAATTTCATAAATATTTTTTGTCATGAAAATTTAAATGAATCTTTGTTGAAACACGATAATTAGTCGTTAAATTTTGAAATTGGTTTTGAAGAATTGTATATTTTGTTAATTAATAAAATTCGTTGGAACGTATGCAAATATTTGCATTTCGCCTATCGTGAATTTGTTGAAGAGTGACCTGGGAAGTCCTGTTATCTTCGTGTTCGCCTCGCATATTGATATCGCGCCGTTATCAAGGATTCCCATTCACTGGAGCGCATACTTTATTACTTAGTATACTAACAAAACAGTAATTTAATCGCGTCCGCAAGTTTGTCGCAAATTTCTTCCAAGAATCGTGTAAACATAGTTGCATAGCGAGAGCAACGCAACGCAACGGACGGATTCAAAATTCGCATCATCCGCGCAATAATAGTTACCTCGTAGTCGAGGAGCGGCTCCTGCTTCTCGGCCTTGTAGTACTCGATGTTTATGGTGATGATGCCGTTGCCGAAGATGCGCAAATTGCTCACTGCTCCCATCTCGCTCTGGTACAGCTTGAAGATGCCGCCATCGAGCGGCACGCTGATCACCAGCTTCAGGTTTGCGAGGTAATCGCGCAGGACGTTCTCGATGTCCGCGGAGAGCTGCGACAGCTGACCCTCGCTCTTCACCTGGCTCGGATCCACCGAGAAATCGATGAGGATGGTGTTCACTGCCATTTCTTCTTCTTCTCCTTCCTCCCTTATTTTCTTAGATCAAATGTAGATCGTCGACGACGATGCAGCAACAACTCACGACGACGGACGTTTCAGGCGGTATGCGAACGACGTTCGGCAGCCAGTAATTGCAGTTGTAGTAGTAGCAGTAGTCAGCGGAATCCAAGATCACATGGTTCTGGTTAAGCCTGCGCGCGCGTTTTCCCTCTAGCTAATGATTCACAAACAAATTAAAATAGATTGATAACAGCAGCAGCACCATGCCGGACGCCCAGATAACTTCTTCGCAGACTTTAACAGTAGAATCAGCGGTGCATAAGAATCGTGCAGCAGCGAAGAGAGAGCGCGCATTTACGCAATACCCCGTCATTGATTCAATGTTGATACATCGGCGCCGTGGCTTAGTTGGTTAAAGCGCCTGTCTAGTAAACAGGAGATCGGGAGTTCGAATCTCCCCGGGGCCTAGGTGGTTCGCTTCTTCTCAAGCAAAACCGCTCACTTCTTTTTTCTTTTACCAATTACAATTTAAATCTCAGCTAATATTCCCATGTCGACTACTGCAATCCTCCTAACTTTATAACTATAAAAAAAAACATCAATATTGCTGATATTATAAAAGTAATTAATTTAAGGACATAGAAAACTTGTTAACAAGTTTCAATCCGTCTTTATGTAAAAGTACTGAAACAGAAAACTAATGCATAAATCCTCTGCAGAAGCTTAAATTCAGGAATAGGAAACTTGTAAAAAGTACTTACATGAAGGAGTGTTCAACAGAAATTCAAATTTAATACAAAAAAAAAAATATATAAATTTATTCCTAATTCTTCAAGACTTTCCCCTTCATTATTTTAATCTCATCCACCGGCCTGTCGTGTTTATCCGTCTCCACCAGTCCGATACGCT
>NW_017098903.1:32034-66044 GCF_001412225.1 Nicrophorus vespilloides
TCGCCATCGAAAGCACTCCAGCCCCCGTGTGCTTCAGCTCCGGGTGAATCTCATCCTTGAACGTCTGCCCGTATATGGAAACACCACCTTTCCCTGTCCCCGTCGGATCTCCTCCCTGTATCATAAAGTCCCTGATGATCCGATGGAAGACTGTGTTGTTGTAGTAGCCCCTCCGGGCCAACTCTGCAAAGTTCCTGCAAGTCTGCGGCGCGTGCTTCCAATACAGCTCTACAGTCATCTCTCCCATACTAAACAACAACAACAACAACAGGTGTAATCAGGAAAGTCGATTCAATTGAAAATTAAGACTTACGAAGTTTCCAGGACGACGAAGGGCGGTTGCCACATCTTGTCGGGGATTCCCGTTTGGTTCATTCCTTGCACGGCCAGCATCTTGCACAGAAAATAGAACTTGATCCAATTCACCGCGGATATCTGCACGAAAATTGAAAAATTTTGGAGGTTATAGTTTACGAGATGTAAATCAACCGAAGTTGGCTTCAAGTTCTTAATTTTAAAAAAATCATATTTACTAGTAAATGTAAATAATTTGGATAAATATAATTTTTCAGTTTCATTAAAATCTATACCTTGATTTGAAGAAAAATGACCAATTCAAAGATTTAAACTCTGTTCCAATTGGTCTGTTTACTAATTGCTGGAGGAGCGAGCAGTTATTAAAATTCGAACTCACCTAGATTAAAAAAAGTCTTCAATAAAGAATGTTCTTGATTAATGCATTATTGCTGTTATCTAATGATTAATTTGAATCGTCTTAAACTTTGCCATCTTGTTTTGAATTCTTATTTGGATTTGCCATAGCAACGACGTTCAATTGCAAACATTTCAAGGCTATTTTGATGAGTTAGAAAACAATTTTATAGGAAGAGGATATATAATTAAGTAGCAGTGATTTCCGCATGTGATAAAGTAAATAATGAACTCAAGTTAAGGAAAATTTTCATTTATTGATCATCATCATCAATGTTTCCGTAGAGGAAAACTTACTGGAGATGCTTACTGACGTTCAACACCAGCCCCATTTGACGAAGGAGACTGGACGGATCTTGTCGGCGCATTCCAATTCGCAGATGTTTCCGTAGGTGATGCCGTCCGATCCGCAGCACAACTGGAAGATCTGATCGCAGTGGTCGCATCCTTCCGGGTATCCTCCGCAAGGTCCACGACTCGCGACCGTCAAACCTTCTTCGTTCTTGCAAGTCAAGAAGCAATTGTTCACGTACGTCTCACCGTCGCTTCCGCACACCGGTTTCCAAAGGTTCTCGCACTTGGAGCAATCGTCGGCGGCAGCAAACGCTACGGCGATGACGGCGAAAAGGAATACAGCGGACGATTTCATCTTCACACGTTCGAATGATATTATAAACCTTTGGACGATACTTCTGCTTTATATACGGGATTTTTGATTGACAACAGAAAAAAATTAAAACAATAGTTGCATTGTTCATAATTCGTTAAAAAAATTGCCACGCTTTACGAGGGTATTGTCTGAAAGATTTACTCAACGTTTTTATTTTTATCTTAGAAAAATGTGTTTCTTTTTTTATTTCGATATCTTTCCTACTCGATTTCGTAATGGTTAACAGACATCGGGAATTCATCTTAAAAAACTAATAAAACGTAATGCTATATGTACAAAAATATATGATTCCTCTCCGGCCGATTCCGTCGCCGGAAAAGTAAACCTAAAGAAATTTCATCTCTTAAGAAAAAAAATCACTAGTTCTATACATGGTGGGTTTGGGGGGGCGGTCGTGGGTTTCTTCCTTAAGATATAAATACTGTCGTTATAATAAAAATAAGAAAAACTATGATCCGATAATGGTAATGGAGAACCCGTTGTCGGAATCTTATTAAAACCACGGATGCCAGGCGGGATCCATCCGACAGAGATTGTCGTGGCTGCTGGCTGCCGCCACCAGCGTGTTCACCTTGCTCTCCGTGCCATCAAAATGGGCGAGCGTGTTCATCCGGTTGTTTATCGATGTCACCGCCTTGTTCACCATGTTGATGATCTGCTCGCCCTCAGTCAATTTCTCCTCCTTGTTCGCGTCAGATTCGTCCGCCTTCTTCAGCCTCGACAAAACCATCTCGTCCCTCAGGATGGGTTTCAGGATAGAGGAGACCTGTAAAATGAACAAAAAAAACGTCAAAACTATTGTGTCAAACATTTGGGAAATCTTTGTAAATACCTTGAAATTGGGATAGACGAAGCATCTCGCTGCAGCTATCATAGTTGCTGTCAGGGGTCCGTTAATTCCATTGCTGGACACGTACTCGATGATGTTGGGAGTCAGCCGGAATTGTACGGGCCTGGTGATGTCCAGTTCGCCGGTGCTGTCGTTAACATCGAACTTGAAATAAGAGATGTTAACCAGACCGGAGTCCTGATGCAAGTACATCATGTCCGGATTGAGCCTCGTCAAGTGCAGCACGTACTCCGAAAAACACGCCAAAGCCAATTGCAGCGTAAACTGAAACAACAAATGTGTAAAGTTGATGCTTGAAGATTAATTTTTCAAAAATTTTGTACCATTTTCCTAAATTGCCAATAATCCGTTGCGGATGGGAACGTGGATAGAGCCCATTGCCGCAACATCGTTCTCGGCACCATATTCGTTTGAATGCCTTTCAGAATATCTCTGTACACTTGATGGCTGGTCGTCTTCAGACCCCTTCCTTGAACATTAGCCAATCGCTCGTAATAATAATTGATAGGCGCATCGTGTTCAATATCTAAAAGAAAATTATTTAACATAACAAGTTAAGATCTAACTGTATTTTTCTTCAAACTTACTTAATTTAGCGCAACCTTTCTTGAAGATGTCGAGCAGCGAAATCGAAGCCACGTTATCCTCGACCAGTCTGATCTGTTGCGACACAGCCACCACTCTGGGTACTGTGAAATGCAGAAATCTTCGAGCGGACTCCTTCTGTCTGGCCAAATAATGGTTCATCATCCTCAGCAGCTGCAGTACCCTCTCCTCACGCCTCGCATCCGCCAGTCCTGAATCGTTCACCACGAGGTACGGATAAATCTTTCCGTTGTGTCCGCGAATGTATAACCTTCGAGCGGCCGTGTTATGTTTCTGCACAATATCCACTCTAGGCATGAATCGCGTTATCTTCACGTAATAATGCGTGTGCTTGGGCAGCAAAAATTCCCCTGGCAATTCAACTTCGGCAGTCTTCAACGTAAAGTTCGAGAGGAATCGACACTTTTCCTCAATCAAAAATGATCTATAAACCAAAAAAAAAATAATTTTTTTTTGATACTGCAAATAGTAAAAGGATTAAACGACTTACTGTATGAGAATCTTGGATCTATTCTCCAAAATCTTGATCCACTTTTTCAATTTGAAAATGAGGATGCGAAGGCGCAAAGCGTTGGTTTGCGAGAAGTCGAAATCTTTGGTGAATTCGGATTTCATCTCTTGGAACACGGGGTCTTGGTAGGTGGCCTCCGCGCGTCTCGCTAGGCTTTCAGAAGCAGCCGAATGGAATATAACGTTGGCCGAGCTGTTGATGTTCTCCACGCCAATACCGAAAGTCGAAACTAGTTTCTTGATGAAGTTCACTATGTGCGGCGTGATCTTGGCTTCATTCACGGACTCGCGATTTTCAAAGGCTATAGCGTAACACTTCGCCAACCCTTGCCGCAGCTGTCTCACCACCTCTTCGTACCAGTTCTCTCGGAACCATTCCATCTGATCCGCGATACCCTCCAGGCTAGTGAGAACAGTGGTGTGGATGTCCCGTTGCATCTTCATGATCTTCGAGCACCTCACCATGGGTGGCGTCGCCTTGATCGTCGACTCCATGGTGGTACTACTAGAACCACCTTCCTGTCCACTCTGGTCATGGTTATCGCCTTGAGACGTCTGCTGAGCGGTATTCGTCTTACGAGCAGCAGCCGTCCTCAATGTAAGATACAGGGTACGTATTGGGAAATAAACGGCCTGAGGGAACATCTTTCCCACCTGAAACATCGTACCAGTCAAGTAGAGGATATACATTCATTGCAATTGAAAAAAACTTACTTGTAGCAGAAGGTTCAAAAATACAATTGCATCGTATTGAACCAAGCAATTCAACAATTGCGGCGTCCAAGGTAACCATAGAAGTGGTGGAACACCTACCGAATATTTGTCGAGTGCATCCGTCAAACTATTAAAAATATAAAATAAATTATATTCTGCCTTTCGTTTATATAATTATAGTTTCCATTACCTATTGTTATCATCGTCGTAACTGAGGAGCCACAGAACTTTGGCTAAGTATTTCCTAGCCTTGGACTCGTTCTGATGACGACAAGCATGAAGGAAGCACGTGATGGAGTTCACACCGAGGCTAATCTGCCTTGGATCACGAGTAAATACGTGTTCTAGATAATCCCCGTACAGTGCCCAAGCTTTGACCCATGTATCTTGCATCTGCACAGCCGCGGAGAAAGCTTTATTCGCCTCATCGGATTTACCTAATAAACAAACACAATAATTTACATCTATATAAAAAAAAGCTTGTTTCCATTGATAACTTACCACTTAGATGGTAGAGCAATCCTTTGAGAGCGTAGAACTCTGCGTTCATTTCTTTTCCGAAGGCTGCCACGTTGGCTTTGTTGATCACCTCCAAGCCTTCCATATAGTCGTTCTTGTTGCTCACGGACGCCTGCTGCAGCAGACATTTGATTTGTTGCCTAATCTTTTGGAAACAATCGACGATAGGAACCGAAGGAATAGAATAAATTCTATTCAGAGATTCCAGGCACACGTTTGTCAGCTTATGTTTCCTTGCGATCTTTCCGAAGTGTATGATCGACCTAGCCGAAGCGTGCACACCCAACATGGAATTGTTATGGTGTGCAGCCTGTGAATCATTCTTCTCGTAATGTTTAATGATGAACTCGTAGTGGTGTTGCCTCCACGTGAAAATATCATTCCAGTGGGTAAGATCATCAGCGATCACCGGCAATCGGTTGCGCCATGTTTTCACTATAGCCTTCATCTCGTGCAGCGAGTTTTGATGACCCTGTTGAAGACCTTTGCGAATCTTGTACGCCTCTTGCAACTCCATAATCTAATTGACATTATAAACGAAAATAGTAACCGCTAAACAAATATTTACAATGATTTACCTGTTGCGCAGCTTGAAGGTATTGCAGATGAATGTGGCTTACTATATAAGGTAACCGTCTCCACTCTTGCAAACACATCGAGCTAGCAGTCTCCACGTATCGCTCTGCCAACTTTAAGTTCCTTTCTTCTGGATGGCATATCAATAAATACCCTCCATACAGAGTGACTTTCCACGGCAGTTCTTTGGGACAATTATACTCAACGTTGCTCAGAGCTTCTTTAGTTTGCTCCCAATTGGGTATCCGCCAGGCGCTCTCCAACATCAAATACGGATCGTACACGCCGGCCTTACTATATTCAGATAAGATGTCCCATTGCTTCAATTCTTTGGCACATCTGAAACGAAACAACAAATAAGTCACAGAGATTATCCAATGTTACATCGTACCTAATCCAATGATCAGTCCATAGTAAAACCTCTCTCTGCGTGTACATGGGCGGAGGGCCGTTAGTATTATTGTCTTGCTTATGTTTAAGCATAGCATTCTCGTAGGCGGTTTGGGCTTGTTCGAACAATCCATGCTGTTCATACATTATGGCTATGCTAGTTTCTTTGTAGTAGGCGTGACGTTGCCACAGTCCAGCCCACAAATCTTCTTCGCATAATTGAGCGTACAATTGTCCAAGGCAATCGTAAATTTCCTTCTTCGGATTTTCACCGTTTTCCAATTCGTACGTATTGATGGACTTCGTCGTTACGTTTTGATCGAAAGCCATCTGCTCCAAACCCAAGGCCATCCGATGCCACAAATTATGCGATTTTCCAATATACTGCATAAGTGGCCTTAAAAACAAATTAAAAAGTATAGAAATTGCTTATTACCAATATTAAACTAGCTTACGGTGATATTTGTATCGTTGGATTACACCTGGACAAAGCTTCAACGAAAGTATTGACTGCGCTGGGATGGCAATCCTTCTGCACTATATGCGTTCCGGACGTAATGAACGGTAATATATCTTGAGTTAATCTCTGAAAATCAATAGTATAGTAAAATAATGCAATCATCGAAATTAATAGATTATATACGTTTCTCTGTCTCTCATCCAGAATACTCCAGAGCTTTGGGAACATCTGAAGCCAAACTTGTTCTGCCAGCTGCGTGTCCATATGACATAATTGCGCAGCAGCCATCAGGAATCTATGGGACGTAGTTGTCTTGCAGGATTCCAAGAACTCGTGTTGCTTGTTGATGATTTTCATTACATTACCAAAATTAACTGAATTCTCGTCAGTGTTCGGATTAGAATCCACGTTCGTTAGATCCATGTCCATAGCCTCCTCTTTGACTTCGGACTTAACGAACACATCCGGATTCTCCTGTTTGATGGCATAGAATTCCTCGCGCTTCTTCGCTTCAGCTAAATTAATTACTGAAGTGATGTTTGGAAGGATGCTGCTCTCGTGGGACATCTGTATCTTAGACTCAGAATTGGCAGTAGCGATCAAGAGCTCTATGCACTGTTTGATCCAATAGTGGGGACCGATAGCATCCCAGTTTTGAGTGGACGTGATATATAACAACCGGTCGTGCAGTCGTTTTCTCATCGATTCATCGAATACTTTAAAGAATTTGGCTCGAATGTGCGGCTGATTGCAGCGTAATCCAGCGAGAAATGCGGGTTCCAATTTAGCGGAAAGCTCAGTTTGCTTCAAATGTTCATCGCTGAAACCAATCAAAATAAATGAAAACAAATTCAAATTGTATGTATCTTAGGTTAAACTCACGTGTATACGTAATTAATCAATTCCAAGAATTGCGCGTTCAACTCTTGGTCATCGGCGAATCTCTTTTCTACGTACTGCATCAACTTCACCAAAAGAATGGACTTTTCTCGGAGACTCGGCGCTTGCGACAATGTTATCACATTCTTGTTCTTCATCCATTCTTCGAGCATTTTCACAATGGCTTTCATCACCTTTAGATCCTGCGTCTTTTCGATCAGTCCAACGAGAATCGAACCAATGAAAGTCTTTCGCATTTCAACGCCCATAACAACCACCCGAGTCTTCACCAAATCCAAACTAAGTATCAACATTTCACTTGTATCTGCAAATTAGAAAACAAAAATTAAACATCTGATTTTAAGTACACTTGCTAGAAAATAAATTACTTGGACTAGCTTCGGGTAATGTAGGTTGCAAATGCTCCTTAGCTATCCTGTTGAGAACCTTCATAAAAGGTGTTATCAGCAGATCGATGTAGCTGTTGTTGTTCAAGCAGGCAGCTTTTAGGATCATTAAGGTGCCGTACAAACTAGACACGGTCGCTTGAAGATTCTTCTCGTAATTCGTTAACCCTTCGAAGATGACTTTACCAACTGTTGAGTAAAGTATCTCGAGTTCTTCGTATTTGCACGACATGTTGGTGTTGGTGCGTTCGGTGGGGAACAACCCCATGAGCTTGTGCAATAAAGTGTGCACGTAACGAACAATTTTGTTGTTAGAAGAAGTAATGCACGCTCCGATACCTCTTTGCAGAGGTTTGAAATTCGCAAGAATCTGCTCCTTTTTCAATACCATTAACAGGAATGTCAGCAGTTCTAAAGCTGTGCAAATACTTCCAATATTTGGACTCAGCTGATCGGCGCTCTGCAAGATCTTATCGAAAAATCCTAATTTCAGATCTATTGGCTGAGGCCAAACGTCAGGTTTGAGGGCCATCTTCAACAAAGCGACGCATCGCCTAGAAAGAATTTCACCCGGAGTACTTCCGGTGGGATTGGTTGGAGTCTGCGTTGGAGGATCGCTCACTTGACACGCGAATCTTAAAAGGTAATTTAATACGGCGTCCGTGTGCACCCGATCGATTGGTTTAGTCTTCTGCTCCACTTTCAGTGGAGTAGGAGTACTTCCAGAAGCTTCCCCAGATTGGAAAGCTAACCTCTTCCTTTGTATTTGCTCTTCTTCGGAAGTTCTCTTCACGTTCGAATCACTGGTAGAGGCCTCGCCGTCGATGTCTTCACGGATGCCGTACAGTTCCCACTTAATTATCACCTCGCAGAGCTCCACTGCAAGTTTTCGATGCTCGAATGAAACGCTTGGATTAAATCCAAGTCTTTGGATGGAATTCACCATGTGCTGCACTAAATTGTGCCTGACTGGATAGTAAACTTTATAATGTTTCACGACCAATTGCAAAATGTGGAAGAGCTGCTGCATAGAATGCCCTTCGTCCACTATTATTTTCTTAGTCCAATGCGTTAACATCTTGTTACCTTCCTCCATGCGCAAAGGCATGGAAGGCGTCAAAATTTCCAAAGCTTGTCTAACAACATTACGGGCTTCGAAGCCATGTGCCTTGAGAAGACTGTAAAAAACTAAAAAAAGAAAAACATAATCTTAATTTCTAGTAAACGATATAAATTTCAAAAACAAACCTTGTATAACAATTTTGCGATGGATTGCATACTTATCGATTATGTGAGAAAGTAGCAAATGCCCGTGGTACCTGGTTGCTGCGTCCACGCAATTCTTGCCTAATAAACAAGGCCAAGCGAATGTCATCAAACGTCTAAGCTTGTAACCTTGGGCCTTGTTATGGGCATCGTGATCGTGTATATGCGGACTGGCTTGTTCAACGAGCAGACAAGAGAATTGAAGAAGCGATATCCGCACGCAATCCGCAAATGGGAATGGATTATCAGGATCAATTAACTAAATTAAAAAAAAATAATAATTAGTAAATCGAAAGCGTTTAAAGTGTTTGTTGAACTTACTTTGTTTATAAACACGGATACGATGTTCTCCGGATTATCCGTGTATGGGGCTGGTAATGTCCCAATCAACTTGTTGGTTTCGCCTCTTTCGAAGCTAACGGCAAAGCACGGAATCAATACGAGCTGAAGCACTTTAGCCTTCAACTCTTGAGACATTCCGTGCATGGGGAATTGCTCGACGAATAGGAAGAATGCAGATCGTTTCCACTCGACCGTGTAATGTTGAGCAACGGTGTTTTCTAAAAAGTCTTTCAAAAATTGAAATTCTGGTATAAAGCGATCGCAAAGGGCCCTCAATAATTGAAAAAGCAGATCAATGTTGTTCGGATGGTGGCAGAAGAAGTGAAGGAGAATTTTCACGAGCATTTTTGGTTCACGCCAGTGGTTGTATTCCAAATGTTCGACCGCTTTGTGTCTCTCCTGATATTCGTCGTTGCACCATATCATTTTGAGTGCTTCGATCAGATCGAGCTGAGTGGAAAGCCACTGCTCGTCTTTCCTGATCAACAAGTAAATAAGCCTGATGGCCTGGTACTGCATCTCGTTGCGATCCGTCTCGCTGATCAGCGGGTTCACGTGTGTATTGGCCAGCGCGAGAGTGATCAACCTCTTCACCATCTGAGTTTGGATGTAATCCCTGAACGGTTTCCCATCCTGATGCTGAATTAGATATTCCAAATATCTACTGTACTGTTTATCCTTGATATGGCCATCATCCATAAATAAGTCCAGACTCTCAATAGGGTATCGCAGCAGGAATTTCATCAAAGTCTCCCTGAATGGGGAGCTGGCTTCGATAAGCATCGCATGCTCTGCTTGAAGCACCAATTGACAGAGTTGCTTGATGAATTTCGATGATGCCGAAGGCGTTTGATAGAAGAAACTTATAACCGTGACGATCTTCTGCTCCTCCTCTCCTTTCTTTGAAATACCCGTGGAGTCCGCTTGATTCTTATTATTTATTACCAGGTTCTCCAGTAATTGCATCAGGATTTCGATGAGCTGATCACAGAGTTTCTCATTGAAAACGTTAGGGAACAGTTGCGTGAGATACGACAGCATTTTGACACTGTTTAGAGTTAAGGTCTTCACGTCTCTGAGCGTCATCAGCAGGGGACGCATTGTATTGTGGATAAACTCCTTCTCAACTTGGTACCCAGCTATGAAGCTCTTCATGCACTCGAACGCCATCTCCTGCAGTTCAGCGTTCGGCTTCTCCAAAGTTTTGTAGAGGACTTTGAAGATGTTCTCGCGCACATCTGCTTCCAAATAGTGACACGCCGCTAACACCCTCAAAGCGCTCTTACGCAATGGTGTGAAGTCAGTGATGTTCTTGTAACACGAGAGGTTCGATAATTTCGCATCCTCGGTGCTGCACAAGGAGATCAAGTCCAAGATGAACATGTTGTGCTCTTTTATACTCATATCGATTGTGAAGAGACGAGGGTTGAGCGTGGTGCAAAACATATTTCCGTCCATAAGCCCCATCTGCGCTATTGCCGGCTGATGTTTGAGTAGGTGCTTCTTGGGCGGCACCATGTCAACCAAAACCTCCCTAAACGGCTCCATCACTGCCGTCACCGTTTTATTCTGCTTCTCCGCCATAAGCTTCAGAGATTGCATCGCCTGCTCTCTTACCATCGTGTGCGAGCTGGTGACCAATCTGACCAACTCATGGGTGACTTTGCAGAGGGCTTTGATCTGTACGTCCCTGGTCAGTTTATCTGCGTTCTCCGGTGGAGGCGTCACGAGCACTATCAACATCTTTTCCAGATTGTTTTTTGCCATATCCAGAGCGCCACTGGACACCTCCCCGGTGAGATCCATCATCACGAAGAGAAGCGCTTTCAGGAATGTGAACATGTGCTCGTAGACCCATTTACGGGCGCACCGCTCCACCATGAACTGAATCGCATGACAACCACCAAGTTTGGCGTACCAAGCTCGTTCGTAGCAAAGACCGCACATCTTTTCCGCCATGTATTCTATCAGAGGTAAACGGCATGCTAGATCCTTGCTTCCCAGCAAATGTGTTGCTGTATTCAACATGATGATCAAGGCCACACGACCTGGTTTGATCAACTCCTTTTCTTCATGACCCATGATCACTGCCAATGCATCCACCAGAACAAGCGGATCCAACGTGACTTGCTCATTCGGTCTAAAAATATAAGCAATGTTAATACAACAAGATTAGGAAATATATTATAAATGTTACCTTGGGGTTATTGCGAAAGGGCCTGCTTGTTGCGCGACGGCTATGATCGTATAATGCTGAACGATATTGACAAGAGTACTTAACACTTGTTGACTTAGTTCTTTAATAGCTGCAGCAACAACCATCCCTGCAAGCAAGCAAACAAACAAAAAATATAATTATAAACAATAATTGGGACACAAAAAAAAAGAGTTTACCAATTAATGCAGTTTGATGCGTATCCCTGGCCTGCTTATTAATACTCTTATAAGAAGAGCCCTTGATATGTGGTATATTATTTTCATCTGTGAACTGTACGCTGTAGTTTATGAACAGATTGAGCATCGTGCTCCTATCGTCGTTCAAGTTTAGAGACGCGGTCAAATAACAGTAGATCACCTCCCAGGCTTGCTTCCTATAGTAAGAATCGGTGCTGCTATGCTTCAAAGCATTAAAAGCAGTTTCGATCACCTTCTCCACAGGAAACTCGACCTGCTGCGTGTGATCATGAAACTGCGCCAGAATCGCCGGAGGTTCGTAATCGGTGTCGACGTACTCCAGTTTCTGCGGTTCGATCATCATTTTCCTATTGCCACCTCCAAATTTGCCCAATACCTTGAAAGCAACTTGTGCCACCTGGTCATTATTGCGGAGTGTTCTCCAGAGCGCTTGCATTAAGTCAGCCCTGACGGGTTGAATATGCTCATATAGGAAATCATGTTGGAGATTGTCCACGCACAATTCCAATGTTCTCAAACCCTGAATAATTAAATAATTGGATGAATTAATAATTTCAATTGCTTGTTTTTTGAAAATATACCTGGCTGATGAGAGCGTGAGATCCGTTTAATGCTGAAACTAGAGGATCCATCAACATTGGTAAGTACGGAAGTAGTGAGCTCAAGCGAACAGGAACTGTTAAGCATAGTTCGACAAAGAGATCTTTCATGTGCTGCTTGTGCAGGCCGCTCTGTAATCGATTTAAGCCCTCGAGAAGATTGGGTAGCAGCGGTAGGAACTCTTGATAAAGTAGATCGTGACTACCGCCACCTATCGACCTGAACAGGGCGCGAAGCAGCAGGAAATAGTTGTACGGCTCTTTAGCGACCATCGCCAGCTCCATGGATCTGTAATTCGAATATAAATTTTAAGCATCGATGCAGATTCCTGATATATCATCATCAATACGGTTAAAGAACGGAACAACTCACCGATTAACAATGCGATGCAGGTGCGGCCTCAACATATTCTCATTCTCTTGAGGGAACAAACTCACACTACCGAACACCAATTTGAAGAGCTTTAAGTATAGATTACTCCTATCCTGGTTGGATCCCATCTCTTCCATCCGCTCCAAAAGGTACTCAACGAGAACAGTCGCAAATATTGGACTGGTGGTTGGATTGGCAAGCAAGGTGTTGGGAACAATTTGCAATGTGGCATTTTTATATACGCGCTCTACAACATACTCAATCGTCGTCGAGAATATCTCGTGGAATGTTTGCGGATGCATCATTGAGAACTAAAGCGTTTAAGTAAAATTAAGAAAAAACGTAAAGTATTGTGAAATTTGTTTGCACACTTACAACACTACTGAAATGCTCCAAGACTTCTTTCTCCTCCTTGTTGCGAACGTTCTGCTGATTCAGACGCGCCGGACCGGAAACAGGAGGACCTCCAACTGCCAACGTGTAAATGTCCAATGCCTTCAACGCCCATTTCACCAGTCGTATGAAGACCAGCGTCTCATGCGGTTGAAACTGCTTCGCACCAACCGGAGGTTGATTAATTCCAATCTGTTATATTTGCACGCAAATTAGTAAATTCACCAAAGTACTAAACTACTTAACAAGAAACTCGCATTACCTTGCATGCTGAACACCCCCATGTGATAGTTTTAACACCACAAACCAAAGTTTTAACCAAACTCCTATATTCCGAAACGTTATAGTTAGTCGGTTGAGGAAACCCAAATTTGGACTTCTCCTCCTTCTGCGTCGAAAGCACAGTCTCCAGACTCTCCAACTTACCCTCTCCGTCGATTCCGTTTGAAGGTTGCGGATTCGCCGCTTGTTGTTTACTAAAACACCAAAACACAATAAAGAAACAAATCCAATTAGAATGATACTTTAAATACCATTTCTCCGTCATTTTAGGTAACTGAATTTTGGCTATCGTCTTGAACTTTAAAACAAACACTTCCAGCATTCTCATCAGCAAACCTCTGCCCTCAGAACTGTTCTCGATTTCTGCCTTCTTACGAATGCATTCCACGAGATTGAGAAGCAACTTGCAAGACATGGTTTGAATTCTGCAAAAACATGGTCAACATCAGTAAAGCATTAAATTTTTAACTTTTTGGCGGGTATTACGTAGTTGCTAAACTATCGTCGTGGACGATCTTTCCGAAGAGGTGGACAGCCCTGGCGATGTCGGCCAAGTTCAACTGTTGCCTTACGTGATGCACCAAATCGGCTAGTGTTGAATAGGCCAGCGGCCTTAGAGATTCGTGTGTTGTCCAGCCTTTCCCAAGAAGGACCTGCTCATCAAATAGCTTCTCCATTTGAGGCACAAATTCTATACAAAATACACAAATCCAATTATTAGCTCACAAATAATAAACATCCAACATCAAACCATTAATTCAAAATACAAGATAAAACAATAATTAGAATTGCTCACTTAACTAAACATTTCTAAAACTTTAGGTCTATTTTCATCTGCTTTAACTATCTGATAATGTAAAGATTTGTTTTAAATAAATATTTTCAATGTTAACTGTCCGATAAGAAATGAAAAAGATTATTTTAATTACCTGGTAAATCTCACTCTACGAGTTTTAAAACTTAAGATTAACTTATTCACAAGTGTTTCAAATTTTGGTGTTTTGTAAACAAACTCTTGTTTAATGTTTATGTTGTCATGGAAATGATAATTATGGCTGTCCCAAATGATTTATGATCATAACGCGAATAGAAAATATTGTAAAAGTAACTTAATAACATCAATCACTTACTATTTCTTAGGTCGGTCGCAAGAATATGCCTTGATGCAATCAACAACTCCTTCCTGAGGTGGGCGACCTCCATTGGGCACAGCGTGAGCAATCCCAGGATACCCTGCACGAGCATCGAAGAATGGGTGGCCACGCCTTCCTGATAGATCTTAATGATGTAAGCAAGGAACGACAACGTCTTAATCTGGGCTCCCATGAAATCAACAAATATCTCCTTATTGAATGATTCCGCTTGCCTGGAAAAATTACAATCATCAACTGCATTTAAGCAAATCGAATAGGAATTACTTACCGCTGTTGCGGCGACGGTTGTAACACGATGGTCTTCATGATTAGAGGAATGAAATCGCTGACGTCTTGATGAACGTTCTGCTTATATAGCTGGTACATCAATACCACGATGATCGGCAACTCTTGGATAACTTTCAGTGATAGCACCGCTTTAGGTATCAAGTTATACTGCGCATAAAACAAAAGTTAAGCAATTGAATGCAAAAGAAAAAACTTTCCGATTCTTACCGAAATTAATGTTTGATCATTGTTCCTCTTCTCCGTTTGGATCGAGGTGATTGTGAATGTTTCTTTTAAAAGTTCATCAATGTTCAGCTCGGCAAGATCCTTTACTTTGATCGGAGCCCGAGGCTCGAATATCTCGCTCATGTGAGTCGGAAGCTCCGAGTAAATTGTCTTCACGAATTGTAAAAAATAATGAATCTGAAAACACACACAAGTTTAATTAATCAATCATTATTTGATCGAGCAATTATTAAATTATTGTTACTAACCTCAGAATTATATGCTGGCCTATACATTTTATGTAGCTCGATGATAATTTTCAAACATACAAGGACATTCTCCTCATTGTCTATCTCCAATAATTTCAATGTTAATGAAACTATAGGTTTCACGTAGGGTTTTAAGAGATCGTTTGTAGGTAGCCTATGTAAAATCTCCAAAATCAGTTTTCGTACCTACAAATAAAACATTATCAACTAAGTATTTATCAGTTAAATGAAAATAATTACCTGCTGTATATTGTACTCAGCAATAAAGTGAGGTTCACCTTCTTGCAGAATCGATAGGAAAATTTTAATTGAATGTTCCAGGAAACTAGCATACATGCTAGATGATAGTATAGTCTGAAATTTTGGTTAATTAGAATGTAATGTGATTATCATTTATATATATATATTAATATATGAACCTCAAAGTTCTCGCTGATCTCCTGTATTGCCTTCAGTTTAATGTCATCCTTGTAGGCAGGATCGACTAGCATGTTGATGTAGCTGCGGAACTTGTTCATCTGCGCCGTCGACGAGTCCACAGTGCTCATCGCCGACGTCGTAGCCTGCATATTTGTTTTCATCATCCTAAATTGTGCTTAACTCATAATCTGAAAAAACAATCCATCGCACATTAGTTGCCTCAATACATTTCACAAGTCTTTCGTGAACACTTGAGACATTCACTCACTCCAGACGTGCAGAGAACGTTCATCGTTAATCACGTATTTAAATGTATTGTTAGACAAACACATAATGTTTCTCCAAAACAAATGCACACAGTCAAGTTTTTGTTTATATGCTGTTTAAGATTGTAGGTTAAGGTTTTGTGTGGACGCGAGTATCGGCGCAAGTTGCGGATAATTCTCAGCGAAAACCGGCACGGATCCACGTACTTACTTTAGTTTAATGAATCGCTCATCTTCGTCAATAAAACAATGTTTCTATTTAGCGTTTAAAGGAATCAAAACCACCGCACACACACATTACTTACTGGATGTGACTGACTGAAGAAAATTCCGAAATTTTCTTCACGCTGCAACTTCACGCTCATCGCAAAATGCAAAATCCTATGAAAAAAAATATACAATTATAAAAAAAAGAATAATTAACAATAATATATGAATCGGTTTCAAAGGTAATGAGATAGAAATGTTGAGTTAATTGCGAAATCATTAACATTTGCCCTTAAGGGTTTTGTGAAGATGAAACTTCACGCTGGTGCGCAAACCATCATCAACAGTTCAGTTCAAATCGCCTGACGTTTCTCTGTTTATTTTGTTTTTGTGCTCGATTTCGGCGAGGATGGATCTGGAAAGTTTGCTGCGCAAGAAATTGGAGAAAACGAAAAGTATTTGTAATGAATAATCGTTTTAACTGTGATTAACGAATGATATATAATTTGCAGAAATACCTGATGATGAGTTGCTGGAGATGGAGGATGATCTGTACAAGCTGCATTTGAAGGAGTATGGTGTGGATTTGAGCGAGGAGACGAAGCCGAGCATTCCGAGATTCTTCTACAGATTGCCTAGGGATAATGAACCTTTGCGGCAGAAGCTCAGGGAGGAGACAAGATCAAGTTTCTTGGATAGGAAGAGCCGCCAGCTGTTGGATAATGCTGAACTTAAAGCTCTTTGGGCTTTGCTGGATGAGCATCAGACTTCACCGGATGACCACATGATCACTTACGCTAATTTCAAGAAAGTTGTTGAATTGGCTGGTAAATTTGCGAATGGGATTTGCGAAACAATTTGTTTAATTTCACTTTGGTTTTAGATCCAAAGGTGAAGCTGTATTTGACTGCCAACGTTTTCGCTAAGCTTCACGAGAACGATCCGCAAGGTCGCGTCTCCACCATATCCTTATTCAATTACATAATGAGGAAGGTCTGGTTGAAGCAGACGCGGGTCGGGCTTTCGCTGTACGACACGACGGGTCTCGGGTATTTGCGCGAAGCCGAATTGGAGAATTACATTTCGGAGCTGTTACCTGTTCTACCGCAACTCGAGGGTTTGGAGAAGTCTTTTCACAGCTTCTACGTGTGCACTGTGGTCAGGAAATTCATGTTCTTCCTGGATAAACTGAGAGCGGGTCGTGTTCGCATCCTCGACGTTTTGGCCTGCTCCTTTTTGGATGATCTCTTAGAGCTGCGGCAAAATGAAGTTGGAATTGAGAGATCAGAATCGAATTGGTTCAGTGCTCCCTCAGCGTTGAGCGTGTACGGAAATTACTTAAACTTGGACAAGGATCATAACGGAATGCTCAGTCTTGAGGAGTTGTCCAGGTACGGAACGGGGACGTTGACGCAGCCCTTCCTGGAACGCGTCTTCCAAACTTGCTTGACCTACAAAGGGGAAATGGATTATAAGACTTACTTGGATTTGGTGTTGGCTTTGGAGAATCGCAGCGAGCCACAAGCTCTGGCATTCCTCTTCAAAATACTCGATTTGAACGATTCCGGGTATTTGGACGCCTTCACCATCAACTACTTCTTCCGCGCCATCCAGGAGCAGCTCAGGGACGCGGATCTGGTCATCTTCGAGGACTTCAAGGACGAACTCTTCGATATGGTCAAACCGAAAAATCCGGATCGCATCACTCTCAGCGATCTGTACGCCTGCGGCAAGGGCGAAACATTCGTCAGTATTCTAATCGAGTTCCAAGCGTTTTTGAACTACGAGTACAGAGACACCTCTTCAAATCCAACACAAGAATGATAAGTTCATAAGTTGGGCATTGTTTTAACTTATTTATGTTTTCTGTTTTTTTATCTATAACAATAAAGATACATTACTAATTTTTTTTTACTATTCGCTTTGTTTCATTTCCCAATTTATATCTTGCTATTTGACATGCAGGGTGAGTCAGTGATGATTATGAGAAGATTGATTTTTCTTTTGGTTAAAGTTTGCTGGTAAAAATAGTTATCGAGCGTGCGAAATGTTTGGAGCAGGTATAAATTGGTGCGGAAAGCACAAGCTTACACCAGTTGTAAATCAACCTTACGACAACAAAGTGGATAACCGCACGAGATGTCTCGCTTTTTTCAACTAATTCTTATATAATTCAGTTAGAAAAAAGAAGTAAACACTTACCATGGATGATCGAATCGTGGACACGATATTCGCAGGTTCGTTGGAGAATCTGCCTCCGGTGAGTTCGAAGATCGTCAGGATCTTCACCAGTTCCACGTTCACAGGTAATTCAAGAATATATCTGAAATTTGTCTTAACTGAAGCAAATAATTAAAAATTTCTTTTCTTCTGTGAAGATACCACTATGGAAAGAAACACGCTGATGGCAAAATGCTACCCCAAAATCAAAGACTACTGCAGGGAGAAGCACGGTTTGGAATTTCAGGTAAAAAAAAGAGGCGCGCAGTTATTAGAGTGCATAATAAATGGATTTGGATCAAATTCGCTCTTTTGCGTTGTTGGGGTTTGTATAGAACGGTGATTGCACTGACCTTGATTATCAGCACCAGGCGGGAGGGTGGTACCGAACTTTGTTTAACCCAAATGCTGCGAACACGAAAGGTGCAAGAAATCGATACCCGTTTATTTTCATCCTTCTCCTCCTCCTCTTGCAGGTGGTCGATATGCGTTGGGGTGTCCGAGACGAAGCCACCGATGACCACATGACAACAGAACTCTGCATGAAGGAAATCCAGAATTGCCAGCGACTCTCCATGGGCCCGAACTTCGTTGTAAATACATTTTGAAAATTCACAAAGTTCAAAATGCAGATTTTATGTTTCTAAGGTATTCTTGGGGCAAAAGTACGGATACAGACCTATACCCACTTACATCCTGTCGTCTGAACTGCAGATGATCAGAGATGAATTGGCTGCAACTGGTGGCGACCCAACGTTGATTGATACTTGGTACCGCAAAGACAGCAACGCCGTTCCTCCGATCTCCGTGCTTCAACCCATCTCCTCGATTTTAACAAACTTCAACAACAAAGTATTCTCAACTTACTTGAAATGAAAATGCTTTTTTTCTTCTTCATACTTGTGGTTTTAGCGCATCCCAAAACTTCAAGCCGAAGATCAAGCGGTCTGGTGGGACACCTTGGGGAAGTTCCAGAAGATGTTCCGCAAAGCCTCGAGCGCTCTTTATCAGCAGGGAAAGATGAGCGCCGATGAAATGCACAACTATTTCATGTCCGGTAATTAATTAGTAGATATTATTTGTGGATGATATTTTAAAGTATTTTGCAGTGACTGAAAGGGAAGTGATTAATGGGATATTGAGCGTGCGTAACACGAAGAATCACTGCTTGGCTTACGTCAGGTACATCAACAACATCAACCTGCAGAATCTCAAGAAGGCTTCGCTTTTCGTCGACGTTATCAACAGAAGTTTGGACGTGGAATCGGCAAAGTTGTTGGGAAATCTCCGAGATGAGCGGCTTCCTGATAAGATCGAGACCAGCAACATGCAGAAGTACAACGTGGAGTGGATCGGACGCGAGGGTCTCGATAACGAAACGCACGGGGAGTATTTGAAGCACTTCATCACGCACTTCTACAAGAACATCATTAAGCTGGTGGATAGAGCGATGAGGAAGGAGGATTCGAGCGCTCAAGGCCAAATTGTCACGGAGATTCTCCAACATCTTCACGCTTGCAACAATTCTGTTAAGGTCTTTTACGGACGCGACGATGATTTGGAGAGGATCCACCAGTACATGATTGGCGATGACGAAAAGCCGTTCGTGCTTTACGGTGAAGGCGGTTGCGGCAAAACCTCGATGTTGGCGAAAAGTGCCGCAATGTCCACGTATTTCGGATGGTTCAAGGATTCGAAACCGTTGAGCATCGTGCGCTTCTTAGGGACGACCCCCGATTCCAGCGCTTTAACACCTACCCTGATTTCTATATGCCAGCAGATCTCCTACAACTTCATGATTCCTTTCGAAACGATTCCCGATGATTTGGTCCCATTGACCGCCCATTTCAAGCAGATGCTCACCATGGCTACGAAAGACCAACCTTTATTCTTCTTTCTGGACTCTGTGGATCAGCTGACCGGGACCGGAACCGGAAACAAAGTCTCCTGGTTACCAACGAGGCTTCCACAGCACTGCAAAGTTAATATTAACCTTAATATCATCTCGACTTATTTAAATGCTGTACTTACAGATTATAGTGACGTGCGCTTGCGAAGAAACCAATCCGGAGGTATCGAGGGAATACCACATTTTAAGGAAGATGATCGACGTTGACGAAAACTTCTTGGACGTCACGCCTTTGGGCGAAGAACTTGCGATGCAAGTCATCAAGTAATCAAATCCAAACACAAAATTGTGACTACAGCTACAAAACTGTTGATTTGTTATCAGGATGTGGATGAAAACTGCATGCAGAGATCTCACCAATTACCAGTGGAGGCTGGTTTCCAACGCCATAGAGAAGTGTTCTTTGCCGATCTTCGTGAAACTGGTGTTTGCGGAGATCTGCCGATGGCGCAGCTACACGAAATCCCAGGACACGCACCTGGCTTCGACCGTCATGGATTCAATCATGATGCTGTTCGAGCGAATCGAAAAACAGGTCTTTCAATTAATCAATATAAACTATTGCAATTACCAATAACATCTTTTGGTCATCCTCAGCACGGAAGAATCTTGGTTTTCCACGGATTGGCGTATATTACAGCAGCGAAAAGCGGTCTCTCCGAATCCGAATTGGAGGATCTAATCTCTTTGGACGATAAAGTCTTGGACGACGTTTACCAATACCACATGCCTCCTGTTAGGAGGATTCCTCCGCTGCTTTGGACGCGAATCCGCAACGATTTACCCAATTACCTTTCAGAGAGGGAAGCTGATGGTGTAAGCGTCATGAATTGGTATCACAGGTACAAAATCTACAAATTATATAAATAATAATCACATATTAAGATCGCTAATCGTTTAGGCAATTTCGAGATACGGCAAAGGAACGATATTTCAAGAACCAAAATATGGCTTTGTATTTTCACTCAATGATCGCCGATTATTACTTGGGAATTTGGGGCGGCGGTAAACCGAAGCCCTTCAAGTACACGGAGATACAAAGGCATCGTTTTAATTTGGCTGATAAAGAGGGAATAGCCGATAGGAAAGTGCCGGTTCAGCCGTTGGTTTTCTACGGAAAAGACGGAAAGGTCACTAGGTATAATCTACGAAAAGTGCGTAAGCTGAAGAAATATATGTAAATGATAAATATTGATATAAATGTAATTAGTTTGGAGAACTTCCTTACCATTTGGTACGTTCCAAAAGATACACCGATCTGTACGAAAACGTCCTCTTCAACTACGAGTGGCTCCACGCGAAACTATCCTCTTGTCCTCTGCAAGCTTTGCTCTCCGATTACGAAGACGCTTCCAGTCACATAGAAAATAAAGATAGTAGAAGGTGTAATATTAATGTTTACAAAAATTCTTTTGCAACTCACGAATTCTGCTTTTAGGGAATTGATGCTTGTAGCTGACGCTTTGAGGCTCGGCGGAGCTGTTCTGGGACAATACCCAAACATGTTGGCTCCTCAACTGGTAGGTAGACTTCTTCCAGAGGTTGGACCAAACGCGAACATAAAAATGTTGCTCAACGATTGCGACATCAAAGGTCCCAATCAATGCGCTTTGATGCCTTTGTACCATTGTTTGCATACGCCCGGTGGACCTCTCAAGGTAAGTTAAATAATGTCCTGAGGATTGAAATTAATTGGATTGTAGTATTCTTTGGAAGGGCATCAATTCGCAGTTTTCGGATTCTGCTTGACAACGGATTACAGATACGTTGTGTCCATCTCGAATCGATTCATAACTTGGGATCTATCCACCAGCGATTTGACGAGGGATGTCAATCCGAACATCGAAGGTATCATGCAGCAATTGGTCTTGAGTCCGGACAACAAATGGGCCGCAGCTTACACCAATAACAATGAAACAATATTATTGAACATGCTGACCAGCGAGTTTATATCCATCGCTAATCCGTTACCTGATGACAACGAAGTTGTAGGTGTTCATCTACTAAACCATAACTTGTATATTTATGGTACTAGTGCTTGGGTGGAATACGATATGCGAGGTCAACTCTTGGAGAGGTACGAGAGTGCTTGCGATCAAAACCAATGGCGCATTTTATGTAATGCTCAATCAATTCAAGTAAAAAAAATAGATTATTAATTGGGTTGACTTGCAGTTATGGAATTCGCCGATAAAACCAATTACTACATCATCTACTGGTCCGGGAATATAGATGATGACCGCATGGTCTTACACACTTACGTGGATGGTATGGCTATGGAACCATTGGATTACCATAGGTAATCGATGAGATTTTAATAAAAATTGGAGGCGCCGGGCATCGATCCCGGTACCTCTCGCATGCTAAGCGAGCGCTCTACCATCTGAGCTACGCCCCCTATACAGTATAATAGCATTATTTATCTGGACCAACTTTTAATATACCAAAATTTTCTTCACGTTATTGCAGCTTCATAAATTATTATTAGATACCAGCAATTTGCTAAATGCTTCTTCAGAAAACTATATAATTATATAAGAAGGGGGCGTAGCTCAGATGGTAGAGCGCTCGCTTAGCATGCGAGAGGTACCGGGATCGATGCCCGGCGCCTCCAACCAACATTTTACTCACCAATCCTCCTCTACAGCGGAATCGTCTTCACGAAGAACCGGAAAGCTCTGTACGCCTGCACGAATAACGACCATCATTCTGTTACGAAATATACAAAAAATATTGAGGAAATGCGCTGGATTCAAGAAATTGAGTTACCTAGATCATCCACCGATAACACTGAAGTCGTTCTTCAATTGCGTCTGGATAAAGATGATTGCGTCCTTTTGGGTAATCATTTGTTTGATTACTTGAAGAGTAATTTTAACTGGTTTACTTTAGCCACGACGAGTAATGGGTTCATCATCTGGGATCTGAATGAAGAGGAGAAAATTAGTGATGGTGCTGTTGCTTTAAGTCTTCCTTACGCCACAAGGAATATCACGACGAAAATGTTGCATTCCAATTCTATTGTCTTGAGCGCGCACAAGAATTACGCAATTGCTGGTGTTAGGTATAATTCATACTTATCAAATTATTGTCGATCCTACAGTTATTTGATTGCAGGAAGAATCTGTACGTGTGGAGCGTGAAGACTGGTAAGTTGATGAAAGTTTTGGACGCGCATTTTGGTCGAATCATCCATTTGGAACCTTTAACCATCGGCCACTGGAACAGCATAGTCACTTCCAGCATAGATCGAACTGTTAAAGTGTGGAACATCAACAACATCTTCGAGCAGGTCCACGTGATTGATCGTCACGAACTGCAAGTCGATTCAATTAGGTTATTACATTTACACAATTAGATTGTATCCTAATTATTTTTTTTCTCCAGTTTATCAAACGATTTGAGTTTAGCTGTGACAGCAACGAGGAATTGCATCGGAGTTTGGGATTTGAGGATCGGCAAACTTTTGGCCAAATTGGCGGACAGTCCTTTAGGCGCCATAGTTACCCACGCGTTGGTAACTCCTGATGGAAAGTAAACAACTCACCGATTCTTTCAATCAATCCTAGGAAGTAATTAACTGAATTGCAGATTCATCATTTCTGCCGAATCTGGTAACATCTTGTTCTGGAACCGTTTGACTCAATTAGTGGTGTTCAAGGAGGAGCAAATCGGGATAAAGCAGTTGACTTTGATGGACGAAGGCTCCAAAGTTTTGAGTATTTCAAAGCCGACCAATCCTTCGGGCACTGATTTGGTGAAAACTACAGCCACTGCTTGCGTCCGCCACATCCCAGGTACAAATGAACACTGTAACAAATACTATAATTAGTTCGATTGAATTTGCAGACGGCGAATTGGAATACTCATTTGATTATGCTATAAAGAGCGTGACTGGGGTACCTTTTAAGAAGGCGGTCATAACTTCTGATGGACAGAACATAGTGGTAGCTGGTAACGACAAGACTAACAGGGATTGCGTTATAGTTTTCAGCGCTAAGAACGGTAGTTTAGTGCACAAGATCGGCCTCAAGCATTGCTCGATCAGGGTTAGTCTATCAACGAAATTTCTTCTGCAAATTTAACTTATTTTGATCCTCAGGAGCTTCAATCTCTGATCGCAATGCCTCACAAGGGCTATTTGATTGGAGCCGTGGCTCCAGACAAATGCGCAATCATCGATATAAGGACTAAGAAGCATATTCGAACTGTACCGAAATGGGGAGGAATTTGCACCACCGATGGTAAATTCGGACTCTTCGCTCCTTCCAGGTAAACAATAACATAATTTATATTACATAACTGAAAAAAAAAAATGCTTATTTAGAGGCGGTTTGGAGTTGATCGAACTGAAGAAAGGGCAAACAGTTAAAACCTTCATACCGAAAGTAGCCGAAGGCGTGTTTTCCATCATATGCATGTTCACGAAAGCCGACGAGTACGTCTTGTATTATCACAGCGGTAAGAAAACTTTAAGGGTCTTCAGGTGAGTTTCCCATAAAAAAAAAAACCTTAACGAACAAGGCTTTTAACGCAACTTTTCAAACAGAACCTCGGACGCTGAAATGATTGCGAATTACCGATGCCAGGCAGAATTATCCGCAGTCGAAAGTACCGAGGATGGAAGGGCTTTGGTATTGGGAACGGTAGACGGTTGCGTCTCTGTATTAGCGATCCTGGATCCATCTAAAGATGATATGGTGAAGTATTTAGCGGAAATGCCTTCAAGGGATGAAGAGGTACGTATTACCATCACCGATATCTTTTGTTTAAAAATTTAATATCTTATAAGATTCTAAAGAAAAACGTGCTTATCCAACATTAAAAATACTCAAAATAATACTTACATTGAGATCAGCAAGAAGTGCGCACCGCAACACTAATTAATTGTAACATAGATCAAGTAAAATTAATCAACAATTTAACTTGGAAATTTAACTTTAAACAATCGTTACCAACTCAAAGGATAAAATCAGTTTCGCCAACTTCTCAAACGCTAAATTTGTATTCACGCTTAAATTGATTGGTTTTCAGTGGTGCAAGAAGGTGGAGAAGATGAGGGCTCAAACCAGATTCAAAGCCTTAGGTTCAATAGCGAAACTATCCACTCTATTCGTTAATAATTTGAACAACAACAATCAAGTGGAAGAGGATAAGGGGGTTGCAGATGTTATAGAAAATGAAGATTAATAATCCAATAAGATTTAGTATTAGGTTTATCTAGAAGTCTTAGTATATCAAATTGGATTTAATATAAATATATAGTTTTAGAAATGAAACATTTTGAATACTTAATAAAATTTGTATTTGATGAAACTAATTACACAACTAAATCGAATTTAAATACATTTCCACTACCAAGATCTGAATTTGCCCTGAGTGGCGTGACTCAACATCCAGGTGTTCCTCTCGTCAGGCACCATGGACATCTGCTTGTGTCTCCTGTGCGTATCGCAGATAACAAACAATCGTTTCTCCCTCATCACAAAGTAGCAGTCCTTGCAACGTTTCTTCAGTTTACCCTTAACTTTGAATCCAGCTGATTGCATGACATTTGTAGCTTGAGGAACCAACAAACCGCTGTTCGCAAGTGGACTTGTCACTGATACCCTCATCAGAGCAGTCCTAGCTGCATTAGCCAGGCTATTTAATAGGAACGACATTATCCTAAAAACAAAATTAATTCAATTATATTACATACGATAAAGTTTAATTCAAATTTGTTACTCAGTTTCTATTATAAATACTTTTTTGGTTGAATTTGAGGTTACAATGTGAGTGGAAATTAAGTTGCCTATAGTATATAGAAGATCGTAGCGACGTCTGGCGGATGATTAAATTTGAAATAAATATTTGAAATTTAGGACAATTAGATTCATTTCCAATTAGTTAAATAACTGAAATTAATGTGTCTTATTAAAAAACTGTAAATGGTTGTAAAATTGATTAGAAAAGAAGTTGAAATAATATTTTTTTTAATCGAATTTGCTGTAAATTGTTGCAAGTTTGATTAATCTAATTCTGATTAATTAATGGGATTAATCTAATTGGATTTGGCAGTGAACTGCAATGAATATTTATAATAACAAGATCGATAGAGGTTTTTAAAAATGTGGGAAATTTGAATGAAGAAAACTTTTATTATGATTTATTTCACGATCTGTTATGTTTATTAGTATTGAAATATTGTTGTTAGCATAGATTTTCTTCCAATTGTATTGTAAATCTACAATTTTTAGTAATAATTATGAGTATTTATGATATGTTTTCTTTTTAAGGTTAGGATTCTGTTATCAGGGCTGACGTCCTGTGTGTTTATTTTCGAAAATCCAAGAAGTTATGGCAATCTGTGTAAATCATTGAAAACAAATTGTTTGTTGAGGATGTCGAAGAAGCGCAACATCGATGAAGCTCTGGGCGGATCCAGGGCGACGAAACAAGTGAAGTTCGATGATAATGTTAAGAAACACACTCTGGATTCGGACGAGGAGGATAACGATGATCAGTACAACGTTCTGGATGAGAACGATATAGAAGGTTGTAATTTAATGGAAATTTGCTGTATTCTTAATGTTGTTGTTGTTGTTGTTGTAGGTGAGGAGGAAGGAGCAGCTAGACAGGATGGAGATACCAGGATGACGGCTTTTAATATGCAGGAGGAGATGGAGATGGGGCATTTTGATAGGGACGGGCATTTCATTTGGAACAATGAGAAGGAGGTGCGGGACAATTGGTTGGATAATATAGACTGGCACAAGGTGAAGGATAAGACTGGGGCGAATCCTTATTCGCTGGAGTCCAAGGGATTGGGAGATGAGAGCGAATCCGAGGAGGAGATGGATACTTTCAATGAGATCGATACGTACAAGAAGATCATAACATATTTGAAACCAAAGGAGAGCATAAATAAAGCGCTGCGACGGCTCGGCGGTGATAGCAGTAAGTTATCTACGATGGAGAAGTTGAAGAGGAAGAAGGCTGGGACTTTGGGCAGCAGCAAGGAGGTCAACGAACTCACGGAGTTGGCCAACGAGGTGCTGACGCAGCTCGGAAACATGGATGTGTATCAAGAAACTTTTGAACAAATCAGTCTTAAGGTGAATTTTTATGAAAATTTATTGTGAATGCGCGCTTAATTTTGAAATTTCAGTTGGACGCTCACGACAAAAAGAACAAATCGAAGGCGAAAATAGTCGAAGCCGAGTTGGACATGTATTCGGATGACTTCGATAAGCAGGAGAAGGGCAAGATCGTGGGCGTTGACGGGGCGGAGCAAGAGCAGTCGTCGACGACGACGACCAATACGGCCGGCGAATCGAGCAGTTCCGAGCTGATGTGGGAGTTCAAATGGGAGCAGGACAAGGAGAAGATCGAAGGACCCTTCGACACTCTGCAGATGAACAAGTGGCAGTCGGAGGGCCACTTCAAGACCGGCGTCTGGGTGCGCAAATGCGGCTCCGAAGACGCCAATTTCTACTCCTCCAGTCGTATCGACTTCGAGTTGTATTTATAAGTTAATTAATCGCTTTACAATATAAATATAATAAAAAATAAAAAACGTATACAGATAAGAAACAACTGCAGTTTCATTGACAACCTTCAAGTTGCTATAGCAATTGTGTTTCCATGGTTATGCTACTCAGTAAAATTAGAAATTACACGTTAATGACATCTCCGAAATGGAGGGGGGGTGGAAAGATAATGATGAAGAGTGTGGAGTGCACAGAGTTTGGAGTGCGTTAACATCAATTAAATTTGTTTGCGTGACCTTTACCTTGCCTGTGAGAAACCGTGGAGAAAGTGTGGAGAGCAGCTCGCGATGTCGGTGGAGGATGTGGGAATCGATGGAAAAGAGGCGATTTTCGGTTCACCTAACTGGGAAGCATTACAGGATTGGAAGTACACAAAGAACGAGCGCTCGACGAGAGACAATAGTTTAATTAATCATTCAAACGAGGAGAAAAGCGCTCGCTCGCTCTCAATTTATCACACAGTAATGCAACTCTGAGAATCACTTTAAATTGATATTATGAAAAATTAAAGTCAAATCAATAAGATTCACCTCTAAATGACTTACTAATACATTAATAACTGATAAATAAATTAAAAATTCAACGTTTTTTATAGACAAATCAATAGTCGTAACTTGTTGTTTTTCTCAAACATAAGGAAAACGCTTCGTAACGTGCGAATCCGTATGGAATTTGCGATAAATTTTAGCGTTGAATTTTTTTGAAAAAAAATTTCCGCGTTCTTCGTTTCCGTCTCTTTCCATTTTTGTTGATTTAGCGGCGTCTCTCGGATGATCAGGAATCCGGTGAAAACAAACCACTTCGATCGAGTCGTGTATTTGTTTCGTTAATGAAAATAGCGACGTTCCTATCTAGCTCCTAGCAGCGCTCATCATCACTTTCTATTGCGCGCTTTCTTTAATTTTCCTATCATCGCCTATTTTTCCACCCGAAATGAATAAAAAGAGAGAGACAGATAAATGTGAGAAAGATGAGAAAGAAAGAAACGCAACGCTTTTACGAATTTGTAATCGATCTTCTGGAATCGTATAGTACGGCAAATTGCGAAGAAAGTCTCGCGAAAAAGGTCAACGGTTGCTGAGGGAAAATCACTGTTTGCATTTTGCGAAATGTTTGATGAATTTTTCTTTCCACTTGATGAACATAATTTGCGTATGATTTTTGTTTTGTTTGGTGTGATTAAAATTGAATTTTACTAAATTATCAAAATTTGTAGATCAGAACGCACGTGTTTGTATAATTTCACCGAAAGGTCATTTATCAGAAAAACTAAAATTGTCTTATTTCTAATAGAAGCTGTGATTTTTTGTAAAAACTCTTAAGAATCTGTAATGCTTTGTTAGTAAACATAAAATGAAGTCATCGACTCGGGTTCATCGATTCGGTGAAATCTCTTCGGATATTTTTTTGCCTAATTGTGCTGTGTGTGTTATAACGAGCGGTTTCCTTTAGTGAATCAACTGTTGTAGGAAGCGAATTCACGTCGGAAACAGCGTTACGTTTTAGCTGGAGTTCCGTCGCGAGGCGTGGGAAGAAGTCTTCGGCTAAATTAACACCGATTGCGATCGATTCGCACATTCGCGCACTCTCTACTAAAGTAATGCAACATTAAATGGAACGCCGTTCGGCGAGTATTTCACGTTTGAAAAGTTAAGCAATTGGATGGGTGACTCAATTTATAATTTGGAAATAAATGATGGACAAGTTTTTGACAGATGCACACTTTGTTAAATTGAAAAATTAAAAAAAAATGAAAATGTGCTTTTTACTGATTCTCTACTAATTAAATGTAACGTTAAGCGGATATTCACGTTTGAAAAGTTAAGCAATTGGATGGGTGACTCAATTTATAATTTGGACCAAAATATAGACAAGTTTTTGACAGATGCACACTTTGTTCAAATGAAAAATATAGATATTTTGAATAATGTACTTTATACCAATTCTCTACTAATTAAATGTAGTATTTAGCGAACATTTAACATTTGAAAAGTTAAGCAATTGAATGGGTGATTCAATTTATAATTTGGAAACAAATGATAGACAAGCTTTTGACAGATGCAGACTTTGTTCAAATGAAAAATTAAAAAAAAAATGCATAATGTACTCTTTACTAATTCACTACTTATTAAATGTAGTGTTTAGCGAACATTTTACATTTGAAAAGTTAAGCAATTGAACGGGTGATTCAATTTATAATTTGTAAACAAATGATAGACAAGTTTTTGATAGATGCACACTTTGTTCAAATGAAAAATATAGAAATTTTGAATAACGTACTTTTTTGACAATTCTCTACTAATTAAATGTAGTGTTTAGCGAACATTTTACAATTGAAAAATTAAGCAATTGAATGAGTGACTCAATTTATAATTTGTAAACAAATGATAGACAAGTTTTTGACAGATGCAGACTTTGTTTAATTGAAAAATTAAAAAAATACATAATGTACTCTTTACTAATTCTCTACTAATTAAATGTAGTGTTTAGCAAACATTTTACATTTGAAAAGTTAAGCAATTGAATGGGTGATTCAATTTATAATTTGGAAACAAATGATAGACAAGCTTTTGATAGATGCACACTTTGTTCAAATGAAAAATATAGAAATTTTGAAGAATGTACTCTTTACCAATTCTCTACTAATTAAATGTAGTGTTTAGCAAACATTTTACATTTGAAAAGTTAAGCAATTGAACGGGTGACTCAATTTATAATTTGGAAACAAATGATAGACAAGTTTTTGATAGATGCACACTTTGCTAAATTGAAAAATTTAAAAAAAAACGAAAATGTGCTCTTTACTGATTCTTTACTAATTAAATGTAGCGTTAAGCGGATATTCACGTTTGAAAAGTTAAGCAATTGAATGGGTGACTCAATTTATAATTTGTAAACAAATGATAGACAAGTTTTTGACAGATGCAGACCTTGTTTAATTGAAAAATTAAAAAAATGCATAATGTACTCTTTACTAATTCTCTACTAATTAAATATAGTATTCAGCGAACATTTTACATTTGAAAAGTTAAGCAATTGAATGGGTGACTCAATTTATAATTTGGAAACAAATGATAGACAAGTTTTTGATAGATGCAGACTTTGTTTAATTGAAAAAATTAAAAAAAATGCATAATGTACTCTCTACTAATTCTCTACTAATTAAGCGGATATGCACGTTAGAAAAGTTAAGCAATTGGATGGGTGACACAATTTATAATTTGGAAACAAATGATAGACAAGTTTTTGATAGATGCACACTTTGATCAAATGAAAAATATAGAAATTTTGAAGAATGTACTCTTTACCAATTCTCTACTAATTAAATGTAGTGTTTAGCGAACATTTTATATTTGAAAAGTTAAGCAATTGAATGGGTGACTCAATTTATAATTTGTAAACAAATGATAGACAAGTTTTTGACAGATGCAGACTTTGTTTAATTGAAAAATTAAAAAAAAATGCATAATGTACTCTTTACTAATTCACTACTAATTAAGCGGATATTCACGTTTGAAAAGTTAAGCAATTGGACGGGTGACTGATACATCAGAAAGAACTGAACTGAAATAACAAAATTAAGACACTACTAAAAAGTAATCATTAAAATTGAATTTTAAGTATACTTCGAAAGAGAGAAAGAAGTAAGAAAAAAATAACAACAATAACAAAAAGTTGTATAATTTCGTCAATTTCTTTACCAAAAATTTCTCTTTTCCATCCATCTCAGTTGTTGTTTTACATCTAATGTTGAGACCGTATTGTGTTGTTTTGTAATGTATAAAATATTGAAGAAGTAATGGGAACGATTTATGTTGGTGCGCGAGTGCGAGTATGAGAAGTAAATGCTATAGTTAGGATGCTAAAGGCAATGGGTCAAGCGGTACGGCGCGATGGACTTTCACACACATCTGAAGAGCGACGGCGGATCGGGATTGTTTTAGGTCTCCTCTTCTTCTACCCGAGGATGACCGGGCAGATACTCAACAGTGATGATGATGATGCACACGTAGTTTAATAACCTGAACTATAAAGACTACGAGGAACAAAATCTTCCATGTTAGGAAGCAGCACAACATGATGATATTTGTAAAAAAATGTACATCGACCCAGTTTTTGCGTCGCTCAAGTAATTCACACATAATGCAATTCGCTTGTAAATCGCCTCGATAAATTTGTCTTCGACGATCGCCATCGCTCATTCCGTCATCATCGATGACATCAATTTCGTTACCATGGTGATGCGTTGCGTTGCATTGGTAATAAGAAAATTAAAGGTCGCCATGGTTACGTTTTGGGGGATAACGAAATTACATGGTTGCGTTACGTTCTTTACGATTGCATTATTGTTATTTATGATAAATAATGTCTGCATCTTTGCAGATTTTTATTTGGGCGTTGCGCAAATTTTGCAGCACGAAAGTGCAAATACAACCGGAATGTGTTCATTATTACAAATTGTACAAAATTTTACGTGGAATTGAAGACTTAAGATTATTATAATTACAGAATGAAGCACTTTCAATAAATTTCTTTGAAATTTTAAAATATCAAAAAATTAATAAAATTTTACAAAAACGCAAAATTTCGTTCAATTTTAAAGAAAATTAAGAAATAGCTTGAAGAATGTTGAAATTAGTAAAATCTGTATTTGTATTAATACGAGTTTACAAAGGAAACTAGTGAAAATGAAAAAGATAAATTTATCTTAAGCAATGTAAATTTTTCATCAATATGTTTATAGAATTTGCAAACATTTGAATAGTAAAAATGTATTTTTTTAATTGATATTAAAAAGGAAATAAGATTCGCATTTCGAAACTAGTTGATTAAGTAATTATTTTTTTTTGTGTGCAAGTGCAGAAAAAGTAAGATTGAAATTATGATGAAACGAATGTGAGAGAAGTGAATTAAGTGCTTTGGGAAATGGCGATGATCATAAAGGATTTTCGAAATTTATCTTGCTCGTCGTAACGAATTGTAAAATGTAAATGGTTTCGTTCTCGATTACGAATCTGCTCGGTAGTGCGCGTCGATATGTTGGATTGGTGTGCGTCAAGGAATTGAAAAAGGACGAAAGATGATGACACGAGAAGATACAGAAGAGAGCGACAGAGAGAGAAAAAAGAGGCAGAAGCATCGAAGATTGTTTTGTAATAGAGATTAAAAGACGATACTGCTGCTGTTGCTCCAAATACCTATTACGTGCACTATGACAAGACGAGCAGAACGCATCCTTGGCTCTCATACGAAGATCTCGCCTTTCCAGCGGTGGCGATGTCTCTGGTCTTCACACAAAAATGGACAAAACGCTGCTGCATCAACAACAAGAACAAAAAAAAGTAAAGAGAAAAAAGAACACACACGTTGGCACGGTTAATTGAATCCAATCAGTTTCCAAAGAGCAAATTTCAATTAATTAAAGAAAAACCTCAAAACTCAATTAAGCAAAAACAAATAAGCTTTTGAATAAATTAAACATGCTTCAACTATTATTTTTTGTGGATTCTTTTTTTTTCTTCTTGTACTAAATATTTCCTTTTTAAGCGAACGCAATTTCTCTAAACAGGTGCACCAACAATAGCAGCCAACTATTTCTGTTGAAACAGCTTCTGATCGTAAAGAAGTAAAATGAATCGCCTTCACTTCAGAATCCAGGACACCTTTTTGCTCCTCTCCCGGTTTTGGAAGCTCTGATCTTTTCTATGGGATTCAAATGTTTTTCCTCTTTAATTATTTTAATGGGATTACGCCATCCGATTGTCGCAGGCTTCTACGCTCATATATGCGCTTTTTTTATTACTTCTCAGGTATTCGTTAATTCGTGTCCTCTTCTCTCGACAAATCGCTGCCTCTCTTACCGTTGCGCAACGCTCATCAAAAAGAACGCATGTTCTTTCGCTGTACGTGCACAAATCGTGAACGTTTTATTACTTCTGTTTCCGGTTTTCAGTTGACATTTATTTTGTTTATTTTTTGACGTTTCTGAATAATTTTGACGTTTTTGAATAAATTTTGACGTTTGTTCAATAGTTAATATAGAAATTCATCAATTGTTTTACGTCTGACAAATGTGGACGTAATAAACGGCTGATTTGTTTTCTTTGGTGAATCGTTAATGTCTTGTGAATGTTAACGACGGATGAAGAGACATTAGTTATAGGAAAGTTTGTTTTTTTATCAGTTTCTTTTATTTCTTCGTAAATGACTGAGTGTGGATTTTCTTTCGTAAAGTGGGTTAATTTGTTCAACGAGTCTTGAGACTCGCGAATATTCTAGTACATTATATGGTTTAGGTTAGTTTAGAAAGGTTTGAAGTTAATCAATAATTTCAGTGTCTTCACATCCAACTTTCATATGCATCTTTTGGATCCATTCTATCTATTATAGTTTCTGAGAAAATCAATAAAATGTGAAAACACTGCTTTTTTAACTTTTTTCAAATTTAACGCGAATTACTGCCAAAGCCAATGAAACCACAACAATAATGAATACCGTTACATTCCCCAAACATTCAGCTTTCATATGCATCTTTTGGATCTATTCTATCTATTATAGTTTCCGAAAAAATCAATGAAA